>NC_067148.1:35710231-35967731 GCF_903995435.1 Acomys russatus | reverse complement strand
TATTAGTACTTTGTAGTAGACACTTGTCTTGTTGAACTTTTATGAGAATAACCCCTTCAGTTAATAAAGAATTTGCTGTCTTTGGACTCAGGAGGTAACTCAGCTGACAGAGTACTTGATTAGTATGAACAACACCTAGGGTTTGATTTCAGCATTGCCTAAACCATACATGGTGGTACATATTGGTAATCCTAGCACCTAGGAATTGTAGTCCAGAAGATCAGACATTTAAAGTTATCCTCTGCTACATGGCATATTTGAGGCTAGCCTGGGCTACCAGAGACCCTATTTTAAAACAAACAAACAAACAAACAAACAAACAAAAGAATAAAAAAAAAAACAAAGAAACAAAACCAAAATATATTACCTCTAGAATAAGGGATGAAAAACCAAGACCTTGTTTTTCATGGGATCTGGTCATAGACTATGGAAGTATTAGCACTATGTCTTAGCTGACTCATGTAATCCAGCAAGCACTGTAAAATAACTAGCATGCTGTATAGTTGGCTTCCAGCATCTATAGCACTGTCTGCCTTCTCTACAATTATGCATCTCTGTATAAGGTAACATTCTAATTGTAAATAAAAAAATTCTGAATAAGCATGGAGAAAGTCCTACTGGGAAATTCCAGTTGTCGTGCTCAATGTTAATCTCTTAATGCTTCCTCATGAGACTTCTCCAGATGATCATCTGCTCCATCCCTTCTGGAGAGAAATAGTTTGGAGATGATGGAATTTGCAAAAATGCCAGGGTCGCTCATTCCCAGGGACTTCCTTGCTGTTCAGTGAATTAAGTGCACAACTGACAAGTCACACAAAGTGATTTGTTAAGTTTCCAAGGATGCTGGGAGGCAGGGGGGGGGGGAGATGATGAGTGGATTCACAGAGTTGGAAGAGTGGGCAACAGTGGCAGAAATGAGAGTGGGTTTGATCAGCATGGTCATGAGCTTGCTGTGTGGCCTTCTACTTGGGAAAATGTTAGAGATGCATAGGAAGGGTCTTTTATAAGCATCAGAATAACTGGTATGTACAGCTAAATGTCATGAGGACCAATGATTGATGCTGCAGAAGCGCGGAAAGGTGGGACTGACCACAAATCTAAAGTGTTGCTGATTCATGAGCAAGGGTATTGATGAGACCAAAGGCTGACAGGAGCCCAGACTGTATGTGAGCCAGAGTCCCACTTGACACTACACTATTTAATATGGACTCAGCAGGTTATATCTGAGAACAAATATGTATATACAAATACATATATGCAGTACTAAAAATCATTGAAAAAAGGACCAAGATTCTGAGGGAAGTCACCATACAGAGCGTACACTTAACTTCACCTTATGATGAAGGTCCATTATTTATGTAATTATTTGGAATCCCATATAGACTTATTTCCCAATAAGCTATCATTTGCATTTGTATAGATATATGAATATAATTTTATGCTTTTAGGGATAACCCAATGCTGAGCAGATGATATTTAATTTTTTCCCAGTTATGCACTGTGAATTTGACACTATCTGAAAGAGGCCTTTAGGGCTAAAACACAGGATTTCTAAGCTGATGTGCATGTACATTTTATATCAGAAAGCTGTTGATGATGAGTCTTGTTTATGTATCAACATTTCTATATTTGTATAATATAGTTTACATGTTTTGTAGTATTGATACTATACAGCTTTTATGTTCAAGATTATAGATATTTACTGATGAGCAGTTTCCTCTGAGAACAAGCAAGAGAATCTCAAGTGGACAAGGAGAGAGAAAAATGCTCACAACTGTTTAAAGAATCTCTAAGAAAAGGGAAAGCTCGGAGATTGGCACACGCTGAAGATAACAACTAACACACACAGAGATTGTGGTGTAGAAGAGCACAAAATATAGGTCACTTGAGTGTATGCGCGTGTATGTGTGAGCTTGAGTGTGTGCATGTATATGTGTGAGCGTGTGTATGTGAGAGTATGTGTATGAGTGTGTGTGAGTGTGTGCATGTATGTGCGAGTGTGTGTCTGTGAATGTGTGTTAGTATGTGTGAGTGTGTGTGTGTGTGTGTGTGTGTGTGTGTGTGTGTATTGCATGTAAATGGTGCATATATATATATTGGTACATGCATATGAAGACCAGATACTGACACGAGATGTCTTTCTTGATCACTTTCTTCTTTATATATTGGAGTCAAGGTCTCGTACTAAAGCTGGAACTGGCCAGTTTAGCTAGTCTAGCCAGCCAGCTGTAGCTACAGATCCCCTTTCCCCACATAAGCCTGCCAGTACACATGGTTTTTATTTGGTCACTAGTCCTCATACATGCTCAGGCTTGACCCAACTCTTTAGATGTAGTGGTTTACATTAGGCTCACAAATTCTAATAATTGGCCTGCCAAAAGCATAAGAAGGAATCCTACAGAGTTTAATGCTAGGGACACACATTTAATCATTATTTTAAGGACACATTTGCTTTTATTAAATAATTGAAACAAAGAGTTTGAACAATGCCAGCCCCATTTGTAAGTTTAGTACATTTAAAATAAACATGTACATTAAGTATAAAAATGAAAAAGAAAATGCCTGCAGCCTCTGTCTTATTGGAGTATAACACTCATTTCAGGCTGTGATAATATCAAATGAAAGTTCAGAGACCTATACCTTACCCATTCTGTGGGTATCAGTAATTATAGAAAGCAATGTAGATCTCAGAGGAAAGTGAGCCATGTCAAAAAAAAAAAAAAAAAAAAAAAAACTGATTGTCAAAGCTTTTATTCAAACTGTCATTCTAGATGGATCTCCTTGGGTTTTGCTACTATAGGACATCAGCAGTCCTAGGGAATGAAGTGTGGGCATTTGTGAGTCATCTTTACCCACAGACCAGCAAGACAGTGCCTCTTGTGTTGGGGCTGTGCAAAAGGAACAACAAGACAGCTTTAGGACTCGCGGAATCTCACTGGTTAGCACAGCCACGGTGGGTGTGCCTCAGGAGGCAGAGCCCCCAGGACTATGTGTCTTGAGGACTCTGTGCTGTTATAGAGCCTCGCTCTGCCTCGTTGTCCTTGTAGTCACCACATGTATGAGTTGTGTGAGAACTCTAAGAGGGCCGCCAGCCCTCGCTGGGCAGTGTCACTGGCACTCACAATAACAATGCTTCATCTCTTTCCAGCATTGCTTAGTTACAAATGTGTGGGTTCTTGGGAATAATTTGTTTTTCACCCATAATATATAAAACAATTGATCATGTGAGGATATTGAGGAAATGTTTTTCTTACATATACTCATTGTAATCATTCACTAAAGAAAAATAGAATGTAACCACATTGCGATATTTGTGCTGTTTCAAAGATTTTCCTGGGTTACATAAGATGTGAGTGAAAAATAAAGCTGTTGGGTCTTGCTCTTCGGAGTTTGCTCCATCTACCAATTGTGTGTGTCTCTCTATGTGTGTGTGTGTGCGTCTGTGTGTGTGTGTGTGTATGTGAAGTTACTGAAACTTGTTGGAACTTGTTTGCTGGAGTTTGTCTTACTTCATCATCTAGTGTAAGTGTGTGTGTGTGTGTGTGTGTGTGTGTGTGTGTGTGTGTGTGTGTGTGTGTGTCTAATAATAATCAGTTCTGGCCTAGGCTTGCCACCATCAATGAAAGCCCCTGCTGGTAACAATCACTTTTGGCCTTGGGAATCAAGCTGCTGCACCTCAGAGAAAGTCCACTGGGTGATCAGCCAGCCCCCTAGCTACACCCTTCCTCAGTTTACTCTGTGCTGTCTTGATGCTGGTCTTTGACCCTCTTAACTCTTTAAACAGCATGAGCTATTTGAGAACATCAAAGAACTCTATGGCTAAGCTTTGAAGAAATATATGGACAGGCCTCCCAGAAAGAATGTACAAAGCATCAAGTGGGTACAGCAACGCTTCCTAAAGTACTTAAGAAGTCCATAACTTAGTTACATAAGAAGGGAGCTCCAGGATGACAGAGCTTGTCTGAGCTAAAGAGTCCTCAGTTGCTGTGAAGTCAAAAGAGATTTATATTGGGTCATATGTGCATGAGTGAGAGATGTACCCAGTGACTATGCAAAGCACTGAAACTCATTAGCACAAGTGCCTTGATGAAAGCTTCAATGAAGGGCAACTCAACAATTTTGTGATTATACTTTTATTGATCACATTAACATAGACATACACAATCTTTACAACTTTTTTGAAAATCAAAATTAATAACATGACTGTGAGAAAAAAAATACAAACTCAACAAATGTAAGGTTCTTTTTGGATGAGGTCATGAAAAACTATCATCTGGTATTGTCTCTCACAGCATGATGCCCTGTGTGTTGGTTCAGTAAATGAAGAGCTGAGGGCTACAGAAGAAAGGCTTAGTTAGATGAAAGGCGGTAGACATATCAGGTGGCTTCAGGATAGCAACCCAAGTGGCACTTGGTAGCAACAGAAATAAATGCCCTCTTTCAACTCCTTCAATGATGCTCAGTCACAGGCCTTGATTCATCAAGTCCCGCTGTATATCATAGTTTAGAGTAGCTGCCAGGAGAGATGAAGTGGCCCTGTCTATCTGTAAGTCAGAAAGAATGTCTGTAGCATCCAAGTGTTTTATACAAGTAAGTCACATACCCATGTAAACATTTCCTTCATTCAGAAACACTCAGGCAACCGAGGGTGATAGTCACGTGCTCGTGACCAGCCATCATGAGCTTAGGTTCTGCTTCTCTGAGCAGATACTCCCCAGAGCAACTCCTTATAAAGATTATCCAAAGATGAGCACTTGTCTGTTCAAGTGCCCTAGAAGAAATGCACAAGTTAGAACAGACATGGACCGCTCATTAAATTGGTTTCATATGCATTTATGTAATTGTTAGAAGGTAATAGCTTAAAATGTTAAAGTGATAATTTCAAAACTATACAGTGGGTTCCCATATGTTGTTCCCTCAGCTTTCACATTTTCTTTCTTTCTTTCTTTTCTTTTCTTTCTTTTTTTCAAGGCAGGGTTTCTCTGTGCAGTCTTGGCTGTCCTAGATTTGCTTTGTAGACCAGCCTGGCCTTGAACTCAAAGAGATCCACCTGCCTCTGTGGGATTACAGGTGTGTGCCACTGTACCCGGCTCAGCTTCCATAATTATAATCCAACATTCAAGTTGGTTTCTTCTGGAGTCCAATCCAACTGCTCCTCTGCTGTGTTGCTTACAAGCAATTCCAGGTCAATGTACTTTCATTAAGAAGTGTTTCAAAGTACACACATAAAAACATGAGGACTTTCAGGTAAGGATGATCATCATAGGATGGTCACACTACAGTAGCTGAAAGTAAGTCTAGCTTTACTTAACACTTGATAGATATTGTTTATCCCAGAAGTTATATGGTTACATAAATGGCTGTCACAAATATCGAATGTTATAGTTATGAATGGTTACCAAAACTTGAGTTTTAAGATGAGTGTGATGGCTCACACCTGTGATCACTGCACTTGGAGATGGGTGCACAGAGACTGACCCTGCAGGGATATATGTGGCTACGGAGGAATTTAAGGCAGTCTGGGCTTGGTAATAACAAACAAACAACATCCCAAACAAAAATCCCTTATTATCTTATTATCTTTGATATTACATATGAGGTAGGATGTTTTCCAAGTTTAATCTTTTTATTTGAGAGTGGATGTTAAAGTTCAGTGGTCTGTCCCAGTGTTTCAATAAATAATGTGAGACAAACAGGAAGTTATTTACCAAAGAATTATAATAAAAAGATCACAGGGATCTTAGAAGACATTTCAGCTGTTTCTATTTTTCTGATGCAGTGGCTACCCTTGATTGCCAACTTGACACACAGGAAAGAAAGAATCCTCAACTGAAGAGCTGATTCCATCAGATTGGCCAGTGGACACATCTGTGGGTATTTTCTAGATTGTTGATTGATGAAGGAGGGCCCTGCCACTGTGGGTGGCACCACCTCTAGGCAGGTCAGCAGGAAAGGTAGCTGAGCCTGGAGCAAGCCAGTAAGTAAGCAGTGTTCTTCCTTGGCATCTGCTGCAAGCTCTTACCTTGAGTTTCTGCCTTGTTTTCCCTCAAAGACAAACCAATAAGGTGAAATAAGCCCTTTCCTCCCCAAGGTGGTTTTGATCATGGTGTTTATCACAGTAACAGCACAAACTGGAACGCCTGAGGAGTGGGAGGTGAGTTTATCTGCTGAGAGGGAGTGGTGCTGTTATGGCAGAGGTAGTCAGAAGATCTGAGGGAGCCTGAAATAGCCTCACACAGGCGTTGCATTTGAAATAGGCACTCATTAGTCGTTCTCCGTGCTCATTTCTCTTAGGATCCTGGGTGAGATAGGAAAAATAAGATAGCAGCATCAGAATGTGAAGCTGAAGGCTGGGGGACAGAGGTGTAACACTTGTTTTAAAGGAGAAAAATGTGGATTAGGAAAAAAAAATCTGAAAACTTGGATTTCGCAGCACAGTTCGTTCCATGTCAAGAGACAAATAGAACATTTGTGATCTAAAATTTCAAGGAGATTAATAGATGAAGGTGGATAAAAGTGCACTATTCTATTCATATTGTGTAGAGAAGACCAAGGATGAACATCTAATTCTGGCCTTTAATAGTTAGATAAATGTAAGTTTAGGAGTGCTCTGGGAAAACGTACAGAGGAACTACTAAAATTATCATGTGTATATAGACCACTTATAGACCTTCAAAAGCATGAGCTGATTTTCAGCAAAACAACTAAAAACAAAACAAAATATTCTTATATTAAAATATAGATGAATAATTAGGAAGAAAGATATCAGCTTGAAACTAAGGGATTATGATAATGAGCAAATTAATTGAATATCTCAGTTAAAAGTTAAATTCTAAGATCAAAGTATGTAAGTTAAATGTTGGTAATAAGAGATGGATTTATAATAAAGAGATGAAGGTTTAGTGAGAAAAATATAAAGAATAGTATAATTCAAGTCCTTAAAAGAAAAAATTCTACATTATGAATATTAGGAACTTAGCAAATAGAATAAGGAGCTACAGGAAAATTTAATTCAAGTAGTATTTTTAAACTCTTATTATATTAAATGATTCAAATTACAATAGGATTACTATACACATTTTAAACAAAAATTCTAATGAAATACACATAAATATTTGCTTAAAATTAATATGGAGTTTACTAAAACATCAGAAGCATGAGATAGCTTTTAAGGGTTTGTTTTATTTTTACTTATGCGTGCACAAGTGTGTGTGTGTGTATGTGTGTGTGTGTGTGTGTGTGTGTGTGTGTGTGTATGTGTATGGTTGCACATGTGTGCAATTGCTTGAGGAGGCCAGAAGGGGACAGTGATCGTAGTGGTTGAATCATCTCACAGCCCAACATGGTAAATTTCTATTATGTCACTCAAAATAGTTTAAAAAAGAAGATGTTTAAATATAAATGACATCATTTGGAGTTTTTCTGATTAGTTTATTGGATTGGTAACATAAACATACAGACATATAATTTCCTTCAGTATCTATGCAATCTTTGTAAAATTTGTTTATTTATTAAGCCATAAAAACTCCAAGAGGACATAATTAGCTAATATTCTGCAATTTCCACTGGTCTTGAACACCTTGGAAAAGGGTCCAGTGCAAATGTGATGCCAGAGAATATAAGTAAAAATTTAGTATCAAAGAAGAAATTTAACATACCAGCTCACACAACACATAATTTTAATATTTATAAGGCAAATAAGACTTATAACTCAGTAGAGTGCTTGCCTAGCATTCATACAGGCCCAGTTTTGACACCTAGTACTTCCTACAACTTCAAGATGACCAGGATAACAAGGTACGGTAATTAGAAGATAAGTTTAAAGCTGTCTCTTTCCAGGAGCCAGTTTTTATGAGCGTTTCAACCAGGTACGTTGACAGCTCAGCTGGGCAGCACTGGCCAAACGTCCATCTGGGAACAGTTCCGTGGCACTTACTAATTTACATCCAGTGGATTGTTGCTCTGCTTTCTGTCAGCTGATACAGAGAACTCCTCACCTTCATAGCAGGCTGGCTCCTGCAGGCCTCCATCTCAATCCTTGAGGGGACATTTGCAAGCAGAGTAAAATGCATTCAGACCATAGGGGTGACACTTGACTTGCATAAAATGAGGTCACGGATGTTCCTTGAGATGTCCTTCAATTTGGACACAGCAGTTCTAGAGGCAGGCCACGTCTCTACTTTTATCAATCACAGGCCATTCTGGATGACTTATAACTCTTCTCCAAAGGCTGGCTGTGATTTTAAACACCTGCTGCATGTGCAGAAGGGTGGCCAAGTCCATTTGACTTCCTGAGAGAAGTGTTACCACTGCTCCATGGAGAGCAGTAGAGAAGCATGTCTAATCTAATTACTCCCCAGTAGCACAGTCGCTTAAGGGAGACCGGTCTAGTGGGATTCACTCTTGGATTTTTAATGGCGCCCTCTGGATAATCTAGAGTGGCTTATCATGTTGCTGTGGTGTCTAACCAGTGACGCTGTTCTATGCAATGACTTCTCAGTATCGTTCCCTGCTTTCCCCGTGAAACTCTGAGAGTTGTATAGATTTCCACAGAACATTTGGGGACTGGATCAAAACGGTGTGTTATTAAAGCCGGATTCTGTGACTTCTTTTCCTCTTCTCTGTCTCTCCCATTTGCCCTTCTTCAGATGGGCTCTGCTGCAGTTGAAGATGACATCAAACTTCTGATCCCCTTGTCTTCACATTTTCAAGTGCTGGAATTACAGCAGTGGGCTGCTATGCCCAGATCTGCATGGGTACTTCTTTCCTAAGGCTAAAATTTGACTCTCTGAAATACTTGGGAACCCAAATCACACCTAGTCACCTACAAATTAGCCTATCAGAGATTACCATGGGTTATGAGGATTCTCTAACATTAAAATGTCAACATTAAGTGTCCCAAACTTGAATTTTTAATTTCCCCTGCAAACCCTAACCTACATTACAGGTAAAGATACAAATAATACTAAGTATTTAAGAAGGAGAGGGAGAAGGAAAAAAAAAAAAAAGAAGGAGAGGGAGAAAACCCTCGGGTTTTGGCTTTTTGGTGGTGGTGTTTAATCTTAGCTGATGTCAGCCAACATAGTTAACCTGTGGCCCTGAGTGGTGGATCTGAGAACCCTGCACACACTGCATGTAGGTGAAAATCTGCTTCCCTAATACTTTAAAGACAACACTGGAAGCTCTGCCACCTTTTCTTAAAGGCTGAATTTTGCAATGGTAAGAGCTCAGACATGATTGGTATTTGTAAAGTTTTCTTGTCTTTTTAATTTTTTGGCTCCAACCTTGGTAGATAATATTGCCATAGAAAGCTGCCTGCCCCGGGTCCCCAAGGACTGTACAGAGGATGAGTTCAATCCAACAGCCTAAAATCTCTCACTATTGGTCAGGAGAGTTATTAATTTTCTCAGCTGCTTAACAAACTGCTTCGAGTTGGGTGTTCTGACAATGAAAAAAAAAAGACTGTATCACTGTCCTAAAAGATGGAAGTCATAGAACTGTTGACAGAGCTATTTATTCCTGAAGATGGGGCAGGAGACTCTGTTTCAGAAATTTCTCTTTAGCTTGTGAACCTCTGGGTGCTTGATAGCCTCCAATCCTCCCATTTGCTATAGTACCAGTCATAATGGGACAAAGCCCACCCAAAGGCTATCAATCTAACATAATCAGCACTGTAAAAACCTTATCTTCAAATAAAGTCATATTCTGAGGGGTTGGAGCTTAGAGAGTCTGCCAGTGACTCTCAAGGAAAGGATAAAATTCAGCCCATCACAGATAGCAGCATCCATTTGAGGCTTCTCTCATGATGAAAGTACCCCCAGTACAAGTTCTCACATCTACAAATGCTTTGGATGGGAATGGTTGGGTACCAACCTGGAGGCCCCAAGACAGTAGAGATGAGTTGCTCAGAAATGGAAGGAAACTCTCAGAGACAGCCTAGGTGACAGGGATTATTGAAAGTGATTCATGGGAAATAAGCTAACAGGTGACAAACTTGATGACAAAGCCAGATGTCCAGCAATGGCCTTAATAACAAGGAAGGTTCAGATGGAGTGGATAGGATGGTGACTGGACCAAGGGCCCTTGGGCCCTATTCAGTTCCATTATGATCATGCTTCCCATAGGGAGGAGGGCTTTAAAGGCTAGACAACATAAGTGGTACCACTTTTAGCTTAGCTTCCTTTGTCCTTGTATGACCAAGCATTCCAAGAAGTAGCTCGCCTAGTCTGTGGTCAGGAACCTGTTTCTCTTCTAGATACTAATAGTCTTCCCTAACACACAAAGACCGCTGCTCTCAATCATTTTCATTTTTCCCATTTACTTGTCAATATTGGGAATGGAAAGGATTATTTGAGGGACAAATCACTTGATTCTTCTGGTTCATTCATCTTTGTAATCTGTAGCTATTTCCTGAGTTTTGAATGCGAACTGTCCTTGATGTTTCTGAACCCCTAAGCCCAGTGAAACCTGTGCTTCCTAGGAAGCCACATATGTTTTTTAATACTCTTCTTGAGCAGAAGTGGGCTGTGTGCCTTTAAAGTCTACTATTTCCATACTGTCTTCCAATACCCAGATGAAATGTCAGCAGCTGAGCTTCCGTGCCAAGACGGACTTCAGGCTTCTCCAGCACAACAGGTCACTGCTGAACTGACCATACCTTAAATCTTTTCTTTGATTGGAGGGTTTTTTTTTTTTTTTCAACTTCTGGGTCTGAGTAGAAACATCATAAATCTAAGATTGGTCATGCAATAACTCTTCCTTTGGCTCTAAATGCAGAATGGGATTTGGGGAACATGATAGAATGCCAACGTCTTGGGCCCAAAGCTATAAATATGAGCTTGAGCCACACGAATGTTCATAGATCATAAAGTTGGTGACCTTTCCTTCTGAAGGTGATGTGCATTTTTCTGCTCACTAATGAATAAATTAGGTATATGCAAAAATGCCCTTTGCCTGGTAGTAGTTCCCTGTGTAAGGTGTGTCATCCTGAGAAATGCTTAAGAGAAGATGTATATATTTTTAAATCAGCCTATGCATCTATTCTTTACAAAATCCATCTTCTTAGCCCAGGTCTCCACGGCCTGTGCATCTACTGACTTTTACACAAATAATGGAAAGCCTACCCGGTGTTTAACTTTAGGCCTCGTGTGCACAGCCCTGACTCTTGCAGAAGCCATGGTCTGTAGACACAGATGGCACTGGTCGCAGAGGCCTACTAATCCAAGAATTCCAGGTGACATACAAATCAACCTAATTCACCTAACCAGGTATCAAAGGTCAAGGGACAACTCAGGTTTCCTCTGACCTCATGGGTCACTGCAAAGTCCAGAGGTTTGCTCAAACACAGCAGGTTCAAGTGCAAGCTCCCCTATGCCAACTACTGTTTTGGTCCACACAATGCACTCACTCCCCTACAAGGCTCCATCCACTCTGGATGAAACCAGAGGTTGGATTTGAGAGAGATCCAACCAACAGTCCTTTCTTTCCCCCCTGAGATCTGACCTATGAATTACAAGAGACCAAATACTATCTTAATTTCCAATGATCCTGGGTTTGGAGCATGTAGCATATGCCTGGTGGTTTCTCAAATGGAACCAAAGATTTAGAAGTGCCTGGGTAACAGGAGAACTGGGGCTCCTAGTCAGTGTCAGTGAAATGCTTTCAAGTGGGGGGGGCGGGGTAGACCACCCGTGCTTCTGTGCAGGTAGCTCTGAGGAGCAACATGAATAAAGAAGGGAGCTACATGAACCTGCTTCTCCTCTCAGCCTCCTCCTGTACATTTCCCTAATCTCAGGGAGGAACAGATGGGCTTGTCACATGGAAGAGTCTCTTCTGCATGGTAATATTCCTCAGGCTTTGGGAGGAAGAGTACCCTGCCAGCCACCTCCATTGACGCCCCACTAAGAACGAAAGAAACAAATCAACAAAATGGAAACACTCTAGTCTGCATTTCATAGCAGCTCTTTTCACCTATATATGAAACCACCTGTTTTGGTCTTTGTTTTTGTAAAGGATGTTTATTTTCTTGGACTGTCTTGGAGATCCAGGCTTCTTAAATGCACCATCACACTGGAGCTGGTGATTCCTGGGAAATGCTTCTGTGTTCCGTGACTCACAATGAAAATGTCAGATGCAGTAAATGCTTCCTGACCTGGAATGTGCTTTGAATTCGGGATGGAGATAAAAGCTGAGCCACAGCATAAACATGGCTCTTACTAGATTTTTATCAGTAGGGATATCTAGAGGGAAATATCTAGAGGGAAAAAAAAGGTCACAACCACAGGACCACATGATACACAACCATAAAATGTAATTATATTTTGGAACCCTACAAAGCAAAAATGTCATGGAATTTTAAGTAAGACAGAAGATTTTCAATGAAATTGTCCAACCATTGGCTGCTTTGGGCCTTTTTCCTGGTATCTCCAGGAACACACATTCACTTTCTGTTGTGAGTATATGGGCTTGTATTTTGATGAAGAGCAGAGAAAGTGCTGCCAAGGTGAAAGAGAAGGCTTTTGATTCAAGTAAATACTGTGGGCAAACCTCATTTTCTAACCAAATGGCATTCTACAGGTAACGTGAATGGACTCAACTCTTTCATAGGGCCATTGAAATAATATTTATTTAAGATGTGTCACAGAGCATAGGATGCTTTAGAGGTGATAACATCTCCATCTATTTGTTTATGTGAGCACCATTAATTTATGCATCATTTACAGTTACATACTATCGTTATGTAAATATATAAGTATGTAATGGTCAATATTTTTAATAAAACAAAATTAATGGTATATGTTTATAAACCCAGGCCTTTCCCTCTTAGTCCAAATTCTATGCAGTTTTAATGCAAGTTAGATTCTTCAAACCCACAGGGCATGACTACACACTGGAGCATGTAGAAAGAGGTGACAGCATTTCAGCTGAGCCTCACTTCACACACAAACAGGTGGTCTTAGCAGCTAAAGGAAAGCCAAGAGCCATTGGTAATCAGTTCCAGAATCCCCTAGGGTGGGATGGAATGCGATGTGTACAAGACAGTCGCAGAGGGTACTCACTATGGAAGTACTTGGGCCCTATGTTCTCAGAAACAGTTTCATCAAAAGGAAGCATTAAATGACTGAAGACTGAGCTGTAAATAGCTCATGTAAGAGCAGAGGAAGGAGCATCTTGGGTGTCAGCCGGGATGAAAATGGTTACAGAAGATGATTGGCACATGATATCCTGTCCTTGTAGTTCCATCTAGGAGATAGACAGTTCAACCTATCTGAGGTGGCATCAATTTATTCTGTCAAATTCTGAAGCTTCCATTAATGTCCTATACTTTAAAGCAGATTTCAGGGATTGTGTATCTTTAGAACGACTTCTACAGTGTGGAGGGTTTGGAAAAATGGAAACAGAAGCAGTGACTTGGATAAAATTAAGGTTTTAATGTTCCTACAAGGACTCACATTGACATTTAATCCCCCTTCTACGAGGAGGTGGGACTAGTCACAACCTTTGGGAGATTAGGATTTGGTTGCATGGGTTAATTAACTCATGCAGAAATTAATGAGAGCCATTTGATTTGATCAGTCAGTAGCCAACACATCTTTGATGAGCAATTCCGATAACCCAAGGCCCCAAATCACACACAACAGAAGTCAATTCAGAGCATATTCAACATATTATGTTGAGACCCTCTCCCAACCAACAATATCCATATCTCTGCTACAAGTACATATTTTTGGAGTGACATTTGAAACCACCGCCTTGCAGCAATCCAAGAATTGGATCACCTTTTCAGTTCATGCATGGGACAGCTCCCTTAGATGCCTATGCCTCTTCTTCCCTTACTGTATTTCTTTTTGGGTAATTTAACTATGGATCAGAATCCTCTGGAAGCCAAATTGGATCATGACTCTCCAAGTAACCTGTGTGGTCACCATTGGATGGCTGGAGAGAGGAACACACAACTATAGAATGACTTAGGGGGGTCTTCCTAGTTCCTCAACAAGGGTAGCATAGCTAGTTTTATGAGTAAAACCCCCATTTCCTATTGGATGACACACCAGATGCTAGGGTCAGGGATCATGTTTAGTGGCTGGTGTGCTCCTGGCCCCATTTTCTCTGAAACGGAGAACTGATAAGGAATATGTAAGCATAAACCTTGCCTGTAGCAACCGCTCTCTAGTTCAGTGGTGAACAACACAAGTGACAGAGCTGCTCTCTATGTCCAGCTAGATGGCAAGAAGACTACACAGGAGGCAAGAAGCCATTGGAGATGCAGCTAGATCTGTTCAACAGTCTTAGTAGTTCATTTGCAAGCACCTTGTCAACTCATTATTTTACTCTGGCCTTTTAAAAATTCACATTTTTAAAGAGTTCCTGGTATTTATCTCATGACTCATTTTTTTTTTAATGCTTGCCTTCATGAAAAGACTCTTTTTAGGTTGACAAACATGCTTCAGGTCCACTGTTACTATGCCAGGACTAAAAGACAGTTGATATTATTTCTAACTTTCTTTTTTTTTATTTTTTATTTTTTTTATTTTACTTTTTTTAATTTTAAAAAAATTTTTTTATTAATTTATTCTTGTTACATCTCAATGTTTATCCCATCCCTTGTATCCTCCTATTCTTCATACCCGCCCCCTCCATTTTCCCATTATTTCCCTCCCCTATGACTGTTCCTGTGGGGGATTTCCTCCCCCTGTATATGCTCATAGGGTATCAAGTCTCTTCTTGGCAACCTGCTGTCCTTCCTCTGAGTGCCACCAGGTCTCCCCCTCCAGGGGACGTGGTCAAATGTGAGGCACCAGAGTACATGAGAAAGTCATATCCCACTCCGCAAGGAATTTTACTGATACAACGAAAAATACACATTGAGAATTATTTTCTAATAAATGCCAGAATAGAAACAGATCTGGGGACACAGTACTTCTAAATCAGCTATGAAAAAAAACAAAAAACAAACATACAACTCATAGCACAGTTGCTTTGTCCGTATGGCTTTAAAGATGCAGAGTCAGGTGGCCTGGCTCTCATGCTGTGCTTTGGATTTTAGTGTATTCTTCATTATCTTCCCTCCCCATAACCTCTACTCCTGTGAGCAATTGGTACTCACACAAGGACGCGAGAAACATGATCATCGTCTTAAGAAAATTCACAGTGATGCTGGTAGGACGGAAACATTTTCTAGTTTCTTCGAAGAGAACAGATCATTTAAATTAGCTTATTAGAATGTTTTGATCTATCACTTGCATTTATAAGGATATTAGCTTTTTGTTTGGGCTGTAATGTACCCTTAAGCGCCTCTTTTCCGCTGTGTTTGTGCTGCAATGCTCCTTGCACTTATGAACTTAGCTAGGCTGTTTGTCTAGAATCCTTTGTTAAGCTTGTTTGTAAGTATTTCAGTTTTGGCAGGGGGATAAAAAAAAAACCCATTTGTAATCCCAGGCATGCAATGCTAAACGGGGAGGAAAACAACCCCAGTGGAGTGTTATGGCAAGGAAAGTATTTGGAGTTGTGGTTTCAGAGGTAAATATCTGAGAGAGACGTGCAGCTTTGAATTTTAGTGGCCAAGTTCTCCTTCGCCTGTGGTTTAATTCCAGTGGACATCATAGCCTTTTCTGCATGAAGAAAGGAGCATGCTGAGTCTGCAGGCGAGCTAACAGAGAATCCTCACAGGCTTGCGTCTGGACCAAGTGGCTGAGAAAAAAAGAATTGGAAGTCAGACCTTATTCATCAGAGGGTAGAGATGAGACTTAAGAGAGCCATAGGACCTCAGTACTTCAACTCTGGACTTAACCTTTCCTGCTCAATGAGAACAGTAAGTTGGGCACCACTGAGTAAGCAGATGACAGTTCAGTAAATACCGCATTTACAAAAGGCAAAAATAGGCAAACTTGATTAGATCTGGGAACAACTTGCCTCTCCACTGTGCCCACTTGCCATTTGGGAGCATGGTCAAAAAAAAAAAAAAAAAAAAAAAAAAAAAAAAAAAAAAAAAGCCAGAAAAGAAATCTCTTCAGGTAATGCTTAAAGCAAACTTCTAGCCTACACACGTACACACTCCTCACTTTAGGTGCTTCATGACTATAGCTTTCCACACTTTTCTAGTCTGGACCACTGCCATCCCTGTAACTCTTATTTGTCTTGCTTTCATGGCTCACAGTCTTGGCCTGAGCAAGAAAACCTCTCCTTGTAGATGTGTCAATGAAGTAAGCTAGGTGTCATCAATGCCTGTTGTATGTAAGGTGTTGGGGTGTCTGTTGCTATGATAGAACCCCAGGACCAAAAGCAATTTGGAGATAAAAAGGTTTGCTTCATCCTACACTTCCAGGGAGCAGTCCGTCACTGAGGGAGCTCAGGGCAGGAACCCGGAGGCACGAGCTGAAGTAGTGGCCATGGAAGAGTGCTGACCTGTTCACTATGGCTTGTTTAATCTGCTGACACAGCTCAGGACCACCTGCTCAAGAGTGGCATTGCCAATGTAACCTGGGCCTGCCCATACCAATCACTAACCAATCTGATGGAGGCATTTTCTCAACTGAACTTCCTCTTCCTAGATAACTCTATCCTGTGTCCCGTTGGCCCAAAATTAGCCAGCACGATTGCCACCTCCCCCACCCCTTGTCAACTTGACACACAAATACATCACTATTCAACTAGAATCTGTTGTTTCTCTTCTGTCCCCAGGGTATCATGTTACATGGTTTTGTGTTTTGTGTCTCTATCTGTATGTGCACACACACACACACATACACACACACACACAAACATCACAAAATGTATGTACATCCAAAATATCTTGAAAGCTTTCATTCTCTCCTCCTGTGGCATCACACTCCACTGGGGAATGATCCAGTAACAGAGGGTCTTTTGTGTCTATATTGAAGTTTTTCCTAGAAGCCTGGCATTCTTCATTTTTACTGACATGTCTGAGTATTAAGTTATTCATTTCTCCCATCTTAAATAAGTCAGTGGCTGGAGCTATTATGACTGAGGTGTGCTTTAATGTTTGAAATAATTTGCTTATATTGAGATTTTTACAGAGAAATTTTATTCTCCCAAACCCCTTTGCTTGCAAACATTGAAAACCCTCTTCAGCTGAAGGGTATGGTATATGAAGAGGAGTTTATTTTCACTTTTATACCTGGATTCTTGACCCATGTGCTCAGATTCTGTCACCACAAAGTTAGGTGTTCTTCTGGTTCCTTCTTTGATCTTATTTCATCAGTTTCATTCACTGATATGGTGGATGACTTCATTTGTCCTTAGAATATGACTTTAAAGAGTCTCAGGTTACATCATCTTTGTGTCCCAGTGGTTCAGAAAGACGGGGCTTATCTCTCTCCATATGCATAATCAGATTTCTGCTGCTCTGTCCCGTTCATGAGCTGTTCAGTTTGTGCCTGAAGAATGGAATGCTTCGGACTGTGTAAGTCACACTGATGTCATTTCATGGAAGGGGCAAGAGAGAGCCACAGTAGGGCACATGTAATGAGTGAGGACACAAACTCAAAGAATCTCCCCCAGATAAATGACAGCACGAATCTGGAAATGACGAAACACATCACCACATATTCCTGTAAATGAGCTTCAGCTTACAATGATAAAGCAGGCTTTAGCATTCTGGCTCTTCTCTCTCTCTCTCTCTCTCTCTCTCTCTCTCTCTCTCTCTCTCTCTCTCTCTCTCTCTCTCTCTCGTGAAGTGTCTGAAAACATCAACATGTACAATAAGACAAATGCTCCATTTCAGTTATTAGCAAATTGAGCCTTATGTATGAAATCTGACCTTCCATTTGCTTTTGTAAACAATATTCAATTATAAGATAGCCACATCAATCCAGGTTCTGTCTATGGATGCTCTTCTCCACAATAATAGAGATGATTTATGGCCAGGACCATTTGGCTTCAAAGACACAAAGCATTTGTTATCTGATCTTTTACAGAAAGTATCTGCCAATTGCTCTTATACTAGAACTTCTTTTTTTTTCTGTTCTACTGAGTAATCTACATAGATTAAAAAAAAAGATTAGAAGGTGCAGATGGTGATTTTGGTTGATCGTATCAGTAAGGTAATCAATACAGAAATATATGCTATAGCTAAACTATTGTTAATTTGGTTGGACAAACTGAGGCTGATATACTGAAATTAACATTTGTCATTCCTCTCTCTTTCTCCAACCTCAAGGATGGAATCTGGCAGAAGTAGGAACCAATGATTTGAAAGCAGAGAAATTCCAAATGCCATATTGTTCCAGGGGATGCCGATGGCTTCAGTAGAGCCACCTGCATGTGTCATAAATGGGGTCAAATTCATTAAAATTCTATTTCAACAACTTCTCCAGATCAAAAGTTTGTATTTCTATATGTATATAATCTATATGACCAGTTGGAAAAATGAAGTTTATTTTAATAATTTAAAGAATGTATATTCTCATTTGATTTTAAGGTTGTTTTTTTTAAATAAAAATCCACCAGTAGTATGCAACTCAAAAAGTTGATCTCAAGAAATCCAAATGAGCATGTATAGTTCTAGTACAATTTGATACTTCAGAGGCTGAAAAGTCTACTCTAATAAAACCCAGACATTAAAAAACTATGCAGGTCGCCATCTTTTCCCCTCACTCCAATCAAGCCTTGTCAGTCACGTATCTAAACTCTATCTTGTTTTAGCAACTTTGTGCTATCCTTTTCACCACGATCCTGGCCCAGAAAGTCTTATTTCCCCTGCCTTCCCTCTTCCCTCATGCTTCTTCTATGTGCAAAATGCACACGTTTCCACACGTGTATCTCTCAGCTTCCTAGGGCGCCATGGTGGCTTTCCTTTGCTCTCTGGTGGCAGAGAGGGTTGCGTGCAGGCTTTGAGGTCCTGCCCTGTCTGCCTAGCATGCTTCTGTTCACCCTCACTCTTCAGTTTCCCCCTCCTCCTTTCACCCCTTGTCTCTTTCTCTTTGTTGTATTGTCCTCTGAGTCAGGGCTCACTTTGCAGCCCAGGATGTAACCTGCTGGGAAGCCCAGGGTTGCCTGAGACTCAAGGAGATCTCATTGCCATACCCCGAAACTACCATCTTGTTCGTATGCTCCTCCCTCCGGTTCTAACCTTCTTATTTCATCTATTTACTTCTCCCTACCAAGGAGATTATTTCCCAGGCTCGTTTTTTTTTTTTTTTTTTCCCCCAACACAGAGTGTTTCCTCTTGTAGTTCTCTTGCCCAGAACACCCAGATCTTCACATCGTGTGTCATTATTGACATATCCATCTCAGTCCAAGTATTTTCTCAGTGAGGTCTCCATAGTTAGTCACTGCTACTATACTGCAGAAATCATTTTCTGGGTAATACACGCCTCTCCAGTTTCTTTGAGTTTTTTTATTCCTCTCCCTGTTTTTGTCTGCTTCCTCACCAAAGCAAGCAGTAAAACTCTATCGCCAGTTCATAATGACAAGACTGCGAAAATGAGGTCCTGGAGACGTGGCTCAGTGCTTGAGAGGACTGACTGGCTTGTTTTCCAGGGGAATCAGATTTTGTTCTTTTTTTTTTTTTTTAACTTTTCTAAAAATTTAATTGAGCATTTAATTGAGGGCTTACAGTTTTATAGGTTAGTCCATTGTCATCCTGTTGGGGATAATGGCAGTGTGCAAGCAGGCATACTGCTGGAGAAGTACCCGCATGGTGCGCCCAACTACCTCTAACTCCATCTATGGGGATCTGACTCCCTCTCCTGGCCTTTGCAGGTACTGCACACATATGGTGCACAGACATACACACAGGCTAAACATTTACTCATGCATAAAAAATTAAAGAAAAAAGAAGAGAAAATGAATGGAGACATTACAAGAACACGACCCTGTTTTATGAATCTTCATTTTTGTGTTTATAAGCAGAGTATACTTGAGATGCATGCATAGTCTGGAACAAGGAAGCCCAATTTAAATCCTTCCTTGTACTTGTAAGGCTGTGTAACCTTAGCTTCATTCCTGAACCACTCTGAGCCCTAGTTGACCCACTTATAAAACGGTGACATTAATACCAAACAGAAGCCATTGAAATGATTGTGGTTTTAGAAGTTATTTGTCAGTAAACAAATAAAATTCTTTCACAGCATCATGTTTTTAAACAGAGGTGTAAATTTTGCATGAGGCAGACATATGTACATCCCATATGCACACATATGTGATGTGGCTATATTAAACTCATTAATGTATATATTATCTCATTGTTTTTGTGAGATCATGTAACACTCCTTTCCCAACTGTTTTTTTTTTTGGGGGGGGCGCTGCAGTACATCACTGACTAGATCACCATTTGTACCAGAATGCTCTTGAAATTGTTTTTATCTAATAGTTTGTATCTTTTGATCAAAATCTTTAAAAAAGCAGACCAAAATATTAATGCACCTAAAATCTTTAGAGCTAACATTTATATAGTGCTTTATAATTTATAAAGATGATATCTTTATGAGAACTCATGTCATACTTGACTGGAGGATGGCGAGTGGAAGCACAAGGAGAGTTACAGGTTTGCCCAAGGGTTGACCCCTATTCCTGTCCTACTGGCTAAGCCTTGAAAATAAGTCTTTGAACTACATATTAGGAATTTTCCATCATATTGAGTCCACAAACTTTTCTTGTAGCCAATATGAAGTCTACACACATAGTAAGGGCATTAGCAAAGAAGTAATCTCCCATATATAATAAATCTGTTTAGAAACTTTATAAAATGGACTTTTCTTTCTTTTTGCTTCCCCTTTCCTTTTTTCCTTTCTTCCTTTAATTAATTTCTCTAATTAATTTCATTATTTGGCAATTTCATACGTGTATATAATGTATTCTGATTACTAGCCCCTACCCCTGCAAACCCTTGTCTCTCTTCAGTCCTGGGACTCACTCCCCTTTTCCACTCTATCCAGTCATTTCCCCAGATTCGTGACTTGGTTTTGTTTTGTGATCCATTTAGTTTAACCAGGGCCATCTGTGTGACAACTGGATTGGAACTGTATATTAAAACCTAATGGAGTCGTCAGTGGGTACACAGATGAGGATAATGATTCCCTCCACCCCCGTTGTGAATCTGTCCATAACAAATGATTCAACAGTGAAGGGTAAGGCCCCTTGAGCCCCTTCTTCCACCCATGCATGACTGTTGAGAGACCCATCCTTGTGCAGAGTCAGTATAGGTATCCACAGTTTCTGTGAGTTTGCGATTGGAATGACTGTGTCTTGCTCAGAGGATTTTTAACTTCCCAGCCCTTCTACTTACTTTCTGGCTTGTGGATTCTTTTAGTTCCTTCTTCTACAGTGTTCTCTGAGCCTCAGAGGATTTTATAAATAACCTGTTTAGGGATGAGACGTCATCCATCACTTATTCTCATCACTCGTGTGTGTGTGTGTGTGTGTGTGTGTGTGTGTGTGTGTGTGTGTGTGTGTGTGTGTGTGTGAATTCCTGTATCTACTGCTGTGTGCTAGAAAGAGGCTTCTCTGATTAAGGCTGAGAGGTGCTGGATACGAACACAAGCACGAAGAAAGACTGACATAATATATAAACAACAATATTCAGTTCCCCTCCCTATTAGGACCTATAATGGATGATTGCCTAGATTTTTAGTCATGTACTCTTTCTGTGAAAGGGGTATCAACTAAAATCAAAGAGTAGCTGGTTATCTTTATAATAGGAGTGCCACTATTGCAGAAGTGGGTACAGCATGTTTATAAAATAGTTTTGGATTTTGCTTATAGTTCATGCTTATAATTCTGTCTGTTTGTAATATGGCTAATATGTATGAGCAGCATTGCATTATTTTCCAGTTTTCCCTCTTTTTGTTTTGTTTTGTCTTTTTTATATAGGGTTTCCTTTGTGTAGCACTAGCTGTCCTGGACTTGCTTTGTAGACCAGGCTAGCCTCAAACTCACAGAGTACTGGGACTACAGTTGCCAGCCACTGGGCCTGTCTTATTTTCCAGTTCTTTTACCTTTTGAAGATCCAGATTGAATCCTGCATGTACTGACACACTTGATCAATAAAGGCATAGCCTTGGGAGTGACATACCCATAGCAGTTGCTGACATTTATTCTCGTGGGCTTTAGATTATCCAGAAAATAGGACCACACAGGAAGAAAAACTAATACCGAATTCTTTATTTCTTAGACTTAGTGCTGCCTAAATCTCCATAAGATGGGAGAGAGGGAAATGACAAAGACTTGACACTAATGACATTTGACACACATGGCACTTCACCCGGACATGGAAAACAGTCAGTTTTCCTAACTTATCTCATTTGGGTGGGCAGCTATCACATCGATAATAGCTGAATACTTTCTCATTGACGCCAACTCCTAACTGGTGGTCTGAAGAGAAATTCTGTATTGAATTACCAACTAGTTACAATAGAATCATTTCCAACAGTAATTATGGATGATGAAATATTAACCCGTAATGTAGAACCAAATTCCATAATCTTCCAAAACGAAAAAAAAAAGTAGAGAGCAGTTTATGTCACCCATCTTGGAATGTGAAAGGATCTGTTCGTACTCAAGTATGGCATATATACTATGTGTGAGTGTAGCCTGTTCTACCCACCCTTTCTGCTACTGCAAGCTTCCCACAGCATTATGTGAGTATCTGGGATAAGCTCCACACTGAGAGGTCGATTACTCTTGATAAGAGGGCCTCTCTAGCTGTCTTGGCTTAGCATATAAAGTATGATGTCTTGACTCTGTGCTTCAGTGACAGCTACAGACGTCAAAGTTTTATAAATCTAATCATAGTCTTGTTCGTCATTATCTCAACTGATGGATTAGTAATGGAATTTGATCTGCTGGACTGAGACACTTGGTGCTTTCTCTTATCAAAGGAAGAGACATCATCTTACTTAGACAAGATGAAGTAGTGACTCTTGTTTGCAATGGGGAGCCACTCTTAATTGTTAACATCTGGCTGGGGCACATTCTTAGGCGTTGGCTTGGTTTGGTGATGTCCGGGAAGCAGTGATTCTCAGTGGGAGCCCTGAAGGATAGATCAAATGTAGTGATGTACCACTTTTAAAATGTGAGCAGAGTCCCTTCTTGAGCTTGTACTCCTACACGTTTACAGTGCCAGGGTGGTTAACAGTAGCATTTCAATATACCTTATAGCAATAAGGACCAGCTGGGGCCTGGTAAAGCAAGCTGAAACCACATGTGTTTTAAGAAGATTATGAGCTGCATTTGCTGGCTTCAAAAAAAGAGCCACAATTATCTTTTTTCTTTTTTTTTTTTTTTGAGCCAATTCTCTCATTAAGTAATTTCTTGAAGAAATGCTACCCCGGATCTTCTCTGTGCTTTAGCAGGTCATTCCGAATGAACATCCCATCCCAGATTCTTAAAAATCAGAAATGCTATTTTTCCTGTGGTTCACCAGATAACCCCCCTTAAGGTTCCTGTGTTCTTTGTCCAGCACAAAAATACTGTTTAAATTAATAGATTTCTTGTCTCCATGAATTGGTATTTTTCCCGTCCTCTTGTGTGCTCCATTAGGCCTGTTTGAGAATAAAGCATCATGGGTTGATGCCACTTCCAGAAGAACTAATAGTGGGTGTTTGTGAGGTACAGTGACTCACAAATGTCTGTTCAGGCATTATAGCTCCTGAGTATGAGCAAAACCTTGAAATCCCACCAGAGTGTTTGAATTAAATGTTTATCCATAACCTTCCCAGCTCCAGGCTGTTGCAAACTTCATCTGTAGGTAATAGCTCATGTGGTCCATCCCCTGAAGGCACTGCGTTCAGACTTGTGCAGAAGTTTGGAGGGGTTGACAGTACATCAAAATGATTGAGAGCCAGAAAGAGCAACAGCTGGGAGGCACTGCACGCTCTGGTGTTGGGCACTTGAATCTAGTCTGTCTCTCTCCACACGAGTGGAGTGAGACACTTTGTTCAACTTTTCTAATGTTCTCCTTGCTCAGGGAACTGAGCAGCAGAGAGGGCATTGGGGTGCTGGTGTACGAATACATCTGCTTGCCTTCAGGCCCGGGTCTGATGCTTACAGCAAGAGGCTGTACTGAATTGTTGCTGAAGCTCTGTGACCATCAGTTTCCTCATCTATAACATGGAACAATCACAATAAACAGTCACTGAAAGGATTGTGTTTCCAAACCCAATACCTATCATAGCTCTTGGCTTATACCTTAAAATGGTTATAGTTAACCTGGTAGGCTCTTAGTAATTATGAGAACAAAAGTGACTGCATGATCACATGTGTGTGGGCACATATACATGCAGGTGTGCACAAGTGTGCATCTGCCTGTGTGGAAGCCTCTAGCTGATTGGAATTCCTTCTCAAATCCATTTTACTGACAGAAGCAAGAACTCCCACTGAACAAGAATGGGTCAGTTCCCATTAGTCTAGCTAGCCAGCCTGCCCCAGAAATATCTTGTTTCTGCCTTTGAAGTTCTGGGATTACAGGCCACCTGGGTCCACTGAACGTATCTGGGGTCTGACCCACTACAGATGTCTTAGGTTTGCCCACTGCACATATCTGATGTCTTTGTTGCTGGACACATCAGGAGTCTTTTTTAGGACACATGTCTAGGGTCTACCGCCACTGCACCCATCTGAAGTCTGCCCTGCTGTATATATGTTGGTTTACCCTTATGCATGCATCTGGATACTCCACAGCTCGTGTCTAGGCTCTGTACTGCCAGCACATGTTTAGGGTCTGTGTGTGATTCCTGCACAGTAGTGACAGTGCCCTTGGGTGTCAGTAGAGGGAACTGGCTCCCTTGGAATTGGGGTGGCTGATGGTTGTGAGGCACCAAGTGAGTGCTGGGAAACAAATATAGGTCCTCCACAAGAGCAGCAAGTGTCCTTAACTGTTGAGCCATCTATCTGGCCCATATACTTCTTTGGAACCCTAGGCATCTAGATCTAATTGGCAGCTCTATATAGAAATAAATGCCCCTCAGTCCTTTGTTGTCTTATGGTTTTTAAACCAACTGCAAGTTCATAAGCAATAGTTAATCAACATTACTACTGAAAAGCTATCCAAAGCCTTAAAGAAATCACTGTTTGCTAACCTTTTTCTTGTAAGTAAATGACTCATTATGAGAACACTGTTAGCATGCTACTGTCCTTTAGTTTTGCTCACTATCTATTGTATAGAGTTCAGAATCAATACCTAATTAGAACCAGTCAGGCTGGTGGGAAAGCAAATGCCTTTTTTTTTTTTTTCTACCTGTACCAGAATGTCTGAATCCTCTGAGGGAAACCAGGCAGCATCCTCATCATCATCGTAGATGCCCAGGGATGATCACACTGATATTAATGAGTTCTATCCTTTCTAGCTCAGGCATATCAAGATATCCTTTCTCTCACCCTCAAGTAGCCAGTTAAAAATGCTGATTGAATTTACTTTTATGTCTCTTAATCTCTTTTTTCTGACATTGCTTTATATGATTTCTTCTCAATTTTGGCTTCCATTTTTTTATGATGAAAAACACCAAAGCTTTTAAAATCATCTTGTTGTTGGGACTAAAAGTTATAAGCTGATGCATTGTTCTAGATTTTTCTTTTTGCACCACTGCATGAGTCACTGGGTTCAAAAGCACATGCTTTCCCTTCATTCTCTCATGTGTTGGGCGCAGTAGTTCATGTGTTTATTTGGGGCTGATTCTGCCTATTCTGAAAGCAAACATGAAATGTAGCAATTTCTGGGTTATGATATATGGAACAAAAGATAATCTTTGTCCTCTAATTTATCTCCCTCCCACTGTTATATAACTTAACCTACCCAAGACCATCATCATGCCAAAAACATCAGATCAATCCAACCCCACGTTGGTATGTACATTTTTCAGAAAATTGCAGTCTTCAGTTCAGCAAGATGAGATAGTTAATTTGGATTCTCCTCACCCCCTCAATTTTCAATGCCGTCTGTAGGCAGCACACAGCGATAGGCTTCTTTCACAGCAGTGGGAATATATACCCAGTACAAGAAGGGTTAGCAAGAAGGATATTTTAAAAGGAGGGAAATTTGCTAGGAGTACAATAAATATTAAGACAAGTAAAATAGTCAAGCAAATGATTAGAACACACAGTGCTATACTTTGTGGGTTTTTTTTCCTCCTCCCATCAGCTTTTATATGGCCCCCAGTGAGTTTGCTAAACAGGGCAATAAATTCACCCTCTAATTCTTCTCTAATTCCTGAAGGAGAGGCTAAAGGTATAAAACATTATTCTTTTTGACTCACATATGCATATTACTAATATTAATAAATGGCCTGATCTTGCCACACTGTCAGACAGCAGTCCTGGGAGGGGAAGATTTTAATTACAAACATCGTTCCTTGATCAACAATCATGCTCATTTTATCCCTTGCCGCTCCCCAAAGCCAACTCCAGGAATGGCAAACAGGAGAGAAGAGAGGAGGGTACGTGGCAGGAAGACTTGAGCAGGCAGGGAAAGGCTGGTTAAGGGAAACCAAGCGTTATTGAACAACTGGCTAGAGGAACTAGTTGTTGAGGAGAAGTTGATGAACAGAGGAAAAATAAATACTTGGAGACTCAGGCATATGTGGTACAAGCTTAAGATCTTATAGCCCAGGAGAACTTTTCTATTTGGCCCTCCCTCTCTCTCTCTCCACCCCTGTCTTGCTGTCTGACTGACTCCTTTCTCTTTTCTCATTTACTAGCTTCCTGTCTGTCTGTCTGTCTGTCTGTCTGTCTGTCTGTCTATCTATCTATTTATCTATCTATCTATCTATCTATCTATCTACCTATCTATATCATCTAATTCTCTATCTACTTATCTATCGTATGTCTATCTATCTAGTTATCTATCCACTTATTTATCTATCAATCATCTATTTATCTATCTATCCATCCATCCATCTATCTCCCTGCTTGTTGCTACCCCTCTTTCCATCTCCTTGTTTGCTTGTTTCTCATCTATTTCTTTTTCTGCTGCTCCTCATCTTGCTCTAGTTCTCTCTCTCTCTCTCTCTCTCTCTCTCTCTCTCTCTCTCTCTCTCTCTCTTTCTCTCTCTCTCTCATCTGTTATTTGATTGCCTTTTTTTGCCATTCCTCATCTATCCATCCCTCTTGCTGTTCCTCACTTCACTCTAGCTTACTCTCTCACACTTGTTACTTGCTTGCCCCTGCCCTCTAGCTAACTAACTAACTCCTTGCTTGCTTGCTGTCTGTTTGTCCAACTAAATGTCTCCATGGGATAACCCCAGTAGTTTATTAAAGTGAAGTTTAATTTTTTCATTACAGATTACACCATGATTTTTCTCATCTTTTACAATCAATAGGGCATTCAAAAATTTTAAAAAAGCAATAGAACAATCTAACAAGGAAACAAAAACAATTCTGTATAACTTGCAATGGAACTTACAGCAAAAATCAATCAATTTCCAAGCAATGGTCAGCATAACCTTATTATTTCTTAGATAGTGCTCAGGAAAGTTTAATCATAAATTCTCCTGGGCTAAAGCCGTTGTGTTTACATGATTGTCATAGCAACATAACTTAAGCTAAATGTTATCTAATAAAGAAAAAACTTGATCTACTTCCAGTCCCAGACCAACAGGTGTGTTATCTAAGCCTAGGCTAACTACCAAGGGGTCCTTTATTATAAACTATCTGTAAAGCATGACATTCTAAGCCTGCCTTCTATTGCTCTCAAAGCAGATTCTAAGGAAGCATTTCTACAGGTAGCAATATCTATCTAGGTACTGTTATGTCAAGGTCTTATTTTTCTTTCATGCAGTTTCTGTTTGGGTGCTCACAGTCAGAGCAAAAAACTCTATCGTTATCTCAAGCCTTTGGCCAGATACCCTCTCACAATATTCTCTATGGGAAAAAGTTTTCCCTGTATGAATTTCCTTAGGGCTGAGAAATAAGGAGAAAAAACAGTTTTAGGAGAAATAGTATATTGCTAAACAAAATCACACCTGGACCATACATAATTTTTAAGGGTAGTGGTGATCAGCCGGAAATCTTTGGAACTTTGTCAAGTAAAGTTTCAACAGCTGCTCTTGACATCAAGTGTCCATGCTGGACAGTTGAAGGTCTCTGGAACTTTGTAAAGCAAAGCCTCTATGACTTATCGCCATGTCTGTGACAACCCCTCACTGTCACCTCACCCATATATACACCCCCACACTGTCCTAACATGAAAGGCTCTGTGATTTTCTCATTTCATAAAATATCACCACTCAATCCTAAGAGATTTGTGGTTCATAGAATTCTCTAGAAGGCTGAACTGGTTCATATTTTTCAAATCATTCTTTATTGGTAGTTCTTTTGAAAACTCAAATGCCTGTGAGCGAGAAACAATGAGAGACTCAGCAGGTACTTGCGTGGAGCAAACATTTAGATCTCATTTTAAGAGCATTTACCCATGCTAGGTAAACGGTGTAAAGTCTTCAGCAATGTATGTTGATTTTTAGGGAACCCCACCCTTATTTAATGGGGATGATGCTACCTGGTTTCCCTCGGAGAATTCAGACATTCTGGTAGAGGTAGGAAGAAATGGCATTTGCTCTCCCACCAGCCTAACTGGACATAATTAGGCATTGATTCTGAACTCTGAAAATAGATAGTGAACCATGCTAATGGATGATAATACACTAATTTGCTCAGTGTCCTCACAATGAGTTGTTTACTTACAAGAAGAAATTAGCAAGTTGTGATTTCTTTCAGGAGGTGGATAGCTTTTAAGTAGGAATGTCGACTAAAACTCTTTGCTTATGAACCTGCTGCTGTTTTGAAACTATAACAAAGCACTGAGATGCATTTATTTCTAGACAGAGCCACCAATTAGATCTTGAGCTCCATGGCTCTAAGAGAATCTATGGGCCAGATAGGTAGCTAAATAGTTTAGAGCACTTGCTGCTCTTGCAGAGGACCCGGGTTTGTTTCCTAGCATCCACATGCTGGCTCAAAACTATTAGCCACTCCAGTTCCTAGGGAGCCAATGCCCTCTGATGACCTCTGAGGGCACAGGAAGTACACATGATGCAACATGCCATGCCAGCAAAACACTCATGTACAAAAACATAAGATGAGATACGTCTAAAAATAAAACAATGCATTTCACTAAGTGGAAAAGAGCCAGTCATAATTAGCATGTCTATTGCTTATCTAGGAAGGTCTTTATAACGTGTGTCCTCTTACCGCCTTCCATTATTGTCTACCATGCTTTTTTTCTGTGACTTGACAAAACCCGAGTCATGTGGAAAGAGGGAACCTCGGGTGAGAAATTACCCAGATCAGCTTTGCTGGTTGCCACGTCCACAGGGCATATGCTTTACTGGTAATTGATGTAGGAGTGCCAAGCCCACTGCGGGCAGTGCCATCCATAGGCAGTAGGGGCCCGGGCAGCGTAAGAAAGGTGGCTAAGAAAGCCAGAAGCAACAGTGCAGTAATCATCATTCTTCGACAGGCGTTGTTTCAGTTTCTGCCTCCAGGTTCCTGTCTTGACTTCTCTGGAGTATGACTGTCACTTGTAACGCAAACTCTTTCCTCCCTCAAGTGATTTTGATCTGTGTTTTATTACAGCACCAGAGGAGCATAATGGCGTATTTTCCACATAATTATACATGTATATAGTGTCTTAAAGTTCTACATTACATAGTTTCCTGATCTATAAGAACAAAGAGATAGCAGGCTAAGCTTTCCCGTTTAACTAGTTTTAAGTTATTGTGGATCAAATCATTTTTTCAAAATTATTTTCAGCCATTCTATTTTTATGTAAAACTATGCAATTGTTCTTTTTCTTGTTTCTGAAGCATGTATAATTCTTATAAGAAAAAAATCAAAGAATTGCACGCACGTGTGTTATATATGTGTATATGCATGCATGCATGTATATAATTTTCAACATTCCAGGATCTGTCTGTGATACAGATCTGTCTGTGTTGTTTAAAAACAATCACATAAAGCCATGGAACAGGCAAGGGTGGAGCTTTGCACATGCTAGGCAAGTGCTAACCACTGATCTACATACCCAGAGCATGCATGGCAACTGCCTCTCAGAAGAATATCAATGGTTTAACTATATTGCTGCATTTGAGGGATACTTCTTGTACATGGAACTGTGTTTTCAAGAGCATCTTGGATTTTTCTTCAATGATTGGATATGAGAGTGGATTTCAGTTTACCTAGAAACAGAATGGGAAAAGTGCCCTGCAGTAACTCTTTATAGAATAACCGGTAAGGGAAAAGAGATGGTCTGTACATGGGCTTTTCATTTCCCAGAGAAAAAGAGTGTTCACCTGAAATCAATTCTATAAATATTTTCAAATGGTAGAAGAGGCGGTGAATTCTATTTGACCAGCAGAACTAGTGTTCAGTTTATGTCATGGTATCTAGGCTTTCCTTCACAAACAAGTTATAGAGGTTTTATTAATGTACAAGAGCTGTGTGAATTTAATGTATAGAGCATCATAAGACTGGAGATAAGTATACAATTGTGAATTCAAAAATGTATCCCATAACCCCATCACCTCTACTAGCTTCTATCCATTCTAATAACAATTACTCTGTGATGATGACTTGACTTAAGGTCTCCTCTCAGTAACTATATACGCAGTGCACTGCTGACCGTAGGCTCTGTGATGCACATTTGATCCTGAGGACTCACTCCTCTTTGTACTCTAACTGACACATTCCTATTTTCTTCCTCACATCTCAGCTGCTGATAACAACTGTGTGCATTATGAACTTGAATCTTTTCGATTCATCATCTATAAACAGTGTCATATAATACTTGTTCTTTTGTGTCTGGCTTTCTCCCACTCAGCTCAGTGCTCTTCAGTTTATCAACGTTGCTGCAATTGGCACAATTTTCTGATATTTTAAAGTTGAAAAACAAATTTTTGTATTACTGCTTATATAACACACACAGCAAACCATTTAATTAAATGTGATAGATTATTTATGATTTGTGAGATACATTTTATTAACCATGATGTGAACATTTAATTATGTTCCTTTCACGTCTTGGCCACTGTAAGGTTGTAGTGAACACGGTGCTGCACGTGTAACTTCACCTGATTTTATGCTGCATTTGGAATCCTCTGGTCTTGACCTAAAACCTTCCCTCCAGCCCTCCTCTAATGTAAGTCTAGTGGTTTTGTTGCCTTCGCCCATTATTGACCCAGGAGCATGGTTATCACGTCTTCATTTTCATACTAGACTTTTTTCTTCCCAGCTATAGTATTTTTCTTTGGCACTGTAAGTTTCTTGGCCTGTAAAATTTCTGTAAAAAAAAAATCAGTAGAAATACAGTAAGATTTATGAGCTCTTTTCATTTATCTTAAGACAAAAGCACCAGAGAATGCTAACAATCTTTAGTTATCTGGAGCAGCAGTTAAGTCCATTGTTAGTTATTGAAAACACATGGTATCAAGTCTGAGAAAATATTTACCAACACAGAGATTCTCCTAAAATATAGATATAGGAATGATGGATAGATTACATTAAAATGTGTAAGTTTAATTTTAAGGAAGTAAATGAAGACTGTAAGGTCTGCAGATGAAAAGGGAAGCTAATCCTAGGGAGATGAAGAGGAAATGTAGGCTAATGAGCAGGAACTCAGCTGTGGAGCCTGAAAACCTGGATCCAAATGATGATGACTGAGTTTCCCAACTCACTTCAACACTAATAGTGTTGTGAATGCAAACCCAACATCTAAATAGTCAATTGGAAAAGATAGATGGCATAAGAGAAGTTGGAACATAAGAATAAATGCATAAAAGCATTATACTATTTATCCAATTGGCACATAGCTAAAAATGCTTGAATGTAAAGTATAGTCTGTAATTTGTGTGCTGAAAAATACTAAAATTAATAGTCTCAGGATATAAGTAAAAATTAACAGACCAAAAATATGGAAAGAGAAAAAGTATTAATATAGATAAAAGTAAAAATTAATGCAATGGAAATAAAGAAGCAATGGGGAGGAAAACGAAGTTCCAAGTGTGTTAAGAATATGGATTACGTTCTCATTTCATACATGATGTATCTGGGGAGAAAAATAAGCATTGAGAAATGTGAGGTGCATAATAAAGGTGCCTGTAGACCTTTTAGTGTTACAAATGTATGAAAACATTTTATGTGGACCTATTTGGAATCTGGGCAAAGCAGATTAATATACAGATGCTTCCGTGTCTGTCTCTGTAAAGACAGATGCATTCATAACTGACTCAAGCGAATGTTAAAAATCTAATAGCCTAAAGCCATTTAAAATCACATAAGGGATGGGAGTGTAGCTCAGCAGTAGACTGCTTGACTGGTTCCTCTCTCCAGAGCCCCCGCCTCCAAAGTCTCAAACTAGTAATTAGAATCAACTACCCTTCAACAACATGTATGTCCACAAGCACTCACACAGAGTCACATGACTCTCACAGAGTCACATGACCAAGCAAGAGAAAAGCCAACTGCAGACTGGAGGCCAAGTTATGGCTGCTGTTCAAGGGATATGCAAATTTGAAATGGATTCTTCAGGAAGAATTTAAAAAGCCACACATTGTCACATCTTAATTTTATAATAATATTATGGTTTTGAATATTACTACCAATATAAAAGGAGAAATTGTAAAAGCATTCCCACTACTGAAAGTGGATTTAAGTGTTCAAACAGAACTCAAGTACTCTGAATCCTGGATTATATAGAATAAGTAACATGTCAGTATCATGTAGGGTCTGTTCCACAATGTGGAAATGTCCTAATATATCTTAAGTCAGTTCATGTTCCCGGGAGACAGACGCCAACAGTTGCATGCATTGGCTCTTAGTAGAAGTTAGACAAGTCAGGGTTAATATAAGCTCAGAGCTCTGTTACCAAGGATGCAGTTTCATTTATCTTCTCTCTGTGCAGTGTTTAGCTTACGGACGGTCCCCTGCACTGCTGCAAGATGTTAATAGCAAATACATCTGGAGGAAAATGTCAGATGCCTTCCTGCCATGTCTTCTTCCCAGAACCCCTAAGCAGTAAATGACTTATGTCTCCTTGGCCAAGGTCATATCACTTCTCCATATTCAAAGTAGTCACTGGCAGAAATAATAGAATTACCATGGGTTTTTTTTTTTTTTTCAGACTAATCAAGATCATTTTTGGGACTATGGAGCAGTCCAGCCCACAAACTACATATCCTCTGTGTGTCTGAACAAAATCTCCTGATTTCTCTTCTTAAAGTAGATCTGAAATAATGGATCAGAAAATAGTCGCAGTGTTCATAAATAAAGATAGACTGTAGGGGCTGGAGAAATGGCTCAGTGGTTAAAAGCACTGCCTGCTTTCCCAGAGGACCAAGGTTCATTTTTTTTCAGGAACCACATGGTGGCTCACAACTTCCTGTAACTCCAGTTCCAGGGTGTGGTTGTTTGAATGAAAATGGCCCCATAGGCTCATAAGACATGACACTGTAATGAGGTGTGGCTTTGTTTGGGTAACTGTTGAAAGGAAGTGTGTTATTGGGGATGGGCTTTGAGGTTTCAGAAACTCAAGCCAGGCCCAGGGTTTCTCTCTCTTCCTGCTGCCTGTGGATCTGGATGCAGAACTCTGAGCTGTCTCTCCAGCACCATGTCTGCTTGCATGCCGCCACGCTCCATGCCATGACAATAATGGACTAAACCTTTGAACTGTAAATCGGCCCCAACTAAATGTTTCCTTGTAAGAGTTACCAGCATCATTGTGCCTCTTCACTGCAATATAACACTGACAAAGTTGGGGCCATCGTGTATCCTCTTCTGACCTTCACAGGCAATGCATAAATGGTGCGCATTAAAAAAAATTCATTTAAGTAATTTATTCAGCTTACATCTCATTTGTTATCCCCTTACTTGTATCTTCCTGTCCCCCCCCCTTTCATCCTATTCTCCTCCCCTATGTCAGTGACATAAGGGGACCTTGTCCCCCACTATACAATCATAGCCTATCAGGCTGCTTCCTGCTAGCCTGCCTACTTTTCTTCTGACTGTCACTAGGTCTCTCCACCAAGGGGAAGTGGTCAAAGAAGGGCACCAGAGTTCATGTCAGAGTCAGCCCCTGCTCTCTACACAACTGTGGAGAATATGCTGTCCATTGGCTAGATCTGGATAGGCGTTCTAGGTTTGCTGCATGCACTGTCCTTGGTTGGTGCAGTAGTTTGAGCTGACCTACCTGGGTCCAGATCCACCAATCTTAATTGTCTTCTTGTAGGTTTCTAAGACCCTCTGGATCCTTCTATTTCCCCATTCTTCTTTACCTCTCTCGCATAGAGACGCAATAGAAAGTTCCAGTATATATCCCAATCTCCAGCTAAGTGAAGACTTTCAGGGGACATCACTGTTGGGCTAGTGTCAACTTAAGTGAGTATATGCCATGTATATCTTCCTGGGTCTGGGTTAACTCACTCAGGATGATCATTTCTAGTTCCATCCATTTGCCTGCAAATTTCGGAAATTCCTTGTTTTTAATAGCTGAATAGTATTCCATTATGTAAATGTACCACAGTTTCTTTATCCATTCTTTGACTGAGGGACATCTAGGTTGTTTCCAGGTTCTGACTATTACAAATAAGGCTGCTATGAACATGGTTGAACATATGTCCTTGTTGTGTGGTGGAGCATCTTTTAGGTATATTCCAAGGAGTGGAATAGTTGGGTCTTGCGGTAGCCCTACTCCCAGATTTCTGCAAAAGTGACAGATTGATTTCCAAAGTGGTTGTACAAGTTTGCATCCCCACCAGCAATGAAGGAGTGTTCCTCTTTCTCCACATCCTCGCCAGCATATGCTGTCACTTCAATATTTGCTTTTGTTTTTGTTTTCTTTTTTTTTAATTAATTTATTCTTGTTACATCTCAATGTTTATCCCATCCCTTGTATCCTCCCATTCCTCCCCCGCCCCCCATTTTCCCATTATTCCCCTCCCCTATGACTGTTCCTGAGGGGGATTACCTCCCCCTGTATATTCTCATAGGGTATCAAATCTCTTCTTGGCAACCTGCTGTCCTTCCTCTGAGTGCCACTAGGTCTCCCCCTCCAGGGGACATGGTCAAATGTGAGGCACCAGAGTACGTGAGAAAGTCATATCACACTCTCCACTCAACTGTGGAGAATATTCTGACCATTGGCTAGATCTGGGAAGGGGTTTAAAGTTTACCTCCTGTATTGTCCTTGGCTGGTGCCTTAGTTTGAGCGGGAGCCCTGGGCCCAAATCTGCCTATCATATTGTTCTACTTGTAGGTTTCTAGGACCCTCTGTATCCTTTTATTTTGCTATTCTCCCATGCGTCTCTCATTTAGAGTCCCAATAGGATGCCCTCCCCTCTGTCCCAGTTTCCTGGTAAGTGAAGGCTTTCGTGGGACATGCCCCTTGGGCTAGTATGCAGATATAAGTGAGTATATAGCATTTGAGTCTTTCTGCTTCTGGGTTAACTCACTCATTATGATCATTTCTATCTCAATCCGTTTATCCACAAATTTCGGGAATTCCTTGCTTTTAATAGCTGAGTAGTATTCCATAGTGTATATGTACCACAGTTTCTTTATCCACTCTTCTACTGAGGGACACTTAGGCTGTTTCCATGTTCTGGCTATTATGAATAAGGCTGCTATGAACATGGTTGAGCAAATTTTCTTGTTGTGTGCTGGAGCATCTTCTGGGTATATTCCAAGGAGTGGAATAGCTGAGTCTTGAGGAAGCCCTATTCTCATTTTTCTGAGATAGCACCAGATAGCTTTCCAAAGTGGCTGTACTAGTTTGCATTCCCACCAGCAATGAAGGAGTGTTCCTCTCTCCCCACATCCTCGCCAGCATGTGGTGTCACTTGAATTTTTGATCTTAGCCATTCTGATGGGTGTAAGATGGAATCTCAGAGTTGTTTTGATTTGCATTTCCCTGATGACTAAGGAGGTTGAGCATTTCTTTAAGTGTTTCTCAGCCATTTGATACTCCTCTGTTGAGAATTCTCTGTTTAGTTCCAAGCCCCATTTCTCAATTGGGTTATTCGGTTTGGTGGTGTTTAATTTCTTGAATTCTTTATATATTTTGGGTATTAGTCCTTTGTCAGATGTAGGGTTGGTAAAGATCTTTTCCCAGTCTGTAGGCTGTCGCTTTGTTCTCTTGACAGTGTCTCCTGCCTTACAGAAGCTTCTCAGCCTCTTGCGATCCCATTTATTAATTGTTGACCTTAGAGCCTGGGCTGTTGGAGTTCTGTTCCAGAAGCTGTCTCCTGTGCCATTGAGTTTCAGGCTCTTTCCCACTTTTTCTTCTAACAGATTTAGTGTCTCTGGTTTTATGTTGAGGTCTTTAATCCACTTGGACTTGAGTTTGTGCATGGTGATAACTATGGATCTACTTGCATCCTTGAAGATGCTATCCTTTTTCCGTTGAATAGATTTGGCTTCTTTGTCAAAATCTCCTCCTCCTCCTTCTTTTTGGTATTTGTATAATTATCTGCACAGAAGTTTAAGAGAATATATCACCGAATTAATGTAATGTATGAACTGGTTTAAAGGGTTTCTGGGCATAAAAGTATAGCTAAATTATAAAATATATAATTTATAAGAACAGTGAAGTAGTTAGCAATAAATCTCTTGGATGTTCATGGAAAAATCATAGACTCTAATTGCTAGATAGAAATCCTATTTTCTCACATTTCTAGGTAGGGAAGAAGTAAACAGACCAGTTTCATGGGTTTTTTTTTGAAAAACTCAGTGATGCCCTATACATAAACCTATTATTACTGTTCTTTGCTTGGCACTCAAAAAGGAGAAGCTTCTAAGATATAACTTTATGGAAATATTTCATTATTTTTAGAATTCATGAAATGTTTCCCAGGAGCTCTGGAGTTTTTCAAAAACAATTATAAGTCACAGGATGTGATTCTCGGCTACTTTGACTCCAACACACCTCTCAGTGTAAATCAAGGCTGGATTCTCTCAGTGCCGGGCACACAGCGTGTCCTTTTGCACACTCATTTCAATTACATTTATATTACATATGGATATACATTTTCCAAACATCTGGATAATCCCTTTTTCTTTATTTAAAAAACAGAATTATATTTATTATTAATTTCTTTTCAGGGTGGAGAGTCTGCATGTGTGGAGGTCAGAAGACAAGTGTCAAGGAATCGGTTCTTTCCTTCTGTGAAACATCTTACAGATGGAACTGTAGTCAGGTGGCAGCCACCTTTACTCACGGAGCCATCTCACTACTTAGTTGGCTTTTGTTACTTCTCTGTGCAACACATAGTGCCTATCAATATTTTTTTAAGAAAAAAAAAAGCTTTTGGGGGTTGTGTGTGTGTGTGTGTGTGTTTACTCTGTTCTAGGCTCTATTCTAGGTTCATAGAATAAATCAATAAGATCCCCTGCATTCATAGAGACTCCAACTTAATGAAGGAGACAAATATTAAATACCCAATGGAAGGATTAAGAAGCCATCGTGGCAGACATTCCCAGTTATTCGATTCCCGAAGTTCTTGGCAGAAAACACAGCCCCTCAAGGTTCCCTTGCAATTAGATGTCCCTCATTGCATCAAACCCTTGCAGATGTGACTGGAAATGGTGCAGTTCCTGGCCGGTACTGTCTTCCACATCTCCCTGCATTTTGAGTTATACTGAGTAGAATTGTATCATGGAGTCCTTTGGGGTGAGAGCGCTGTAGAAACCACTCACTGAATCACTATGTGAAGAAAAGCGGCCTTTGGGGTAGAGACATTGCTTGGGAGTATTTCATGTGAGCAAATAAGAGGACTCTTGTTTTATTTGTACCCTGCTATGGCATTCTGTGGATTAAATTGTGGAAGGACTAAGGGTCTTAGCTATAAGCAGGAAACCAAAAATGAGCAACATAGACAGTTTGGGGGTGCTCAGTTGATTTAAAGAGTAGGACTGGCCTCGAGGAGAAGGTGACCTTATTAGCTTGCTAGAGCCATTATCTGCAGAGTGTAAAGCTTAACAGAAACTGCTTTTCTTAGAACGCTGAAGGCTAGGAGTCTAAGAGGACCATGTCACAAGATGGGTTTTTCTAACCCTCTCACTTCAGCGTGTTTACTTGATGCTCTTCCTGCATCCCAAGAACTAGGCGGAGCTGATCTGGTGACCTTATACCCACTTACCTTTGTGAACAGACATAGTAGGTGACCAGCTCCTACAGGTGCTGGAGGAAAGTAACACTGGGTATGCGGTGAACAGATGACAACAATGGTTTCAGCCCTATGGTTCCTGAGGCTGAAAGCCCTGTGTCGAGCATTAGCCAAACGGATCCTTTGTGCACGAGAAGGTTTCTCTAAGCTTCTCTTACTGACTTGTCACCTTCGTGTTTATGCACTATCTCCTCAGGATGCAGGGTCACCATCTGCATTTTTCCTTTAAAAAAACAATCATGTTTTTTTCCCTTTAACTTACCTATTTTTAAAAACTCATTAATTTCAAATATAGTCACACTCTGAGGTTCTAGCAATTGGAGCATGGAGGGGGCCCGACTCGTTCCACAGCAGTGGGATTTCACAGAGCCTTGAGACAAGTGAGGCAGAGGCTGCAGAAACACCTGTTAACTCTCTCAGAGTGATTATGAAAAAGAAGTGTGCCTGTGGAACAATGGGACCTCTGGTGCTTGCATTTCACATAAATGGAAAGCCAATGTGGGGCCCTTAAAAGAGGAGTGGTGACTTAGATGTCTTCAAAGATTCCCTCTGAGTGTGCTCACAAGTATGAGGGTCATATCTAAAGTCTGGCACTCTCTGTCAGAAAAGGGAGAACAGGAACCAAGGAGGGACACTTAGGGAAAATCCCATAGAATCCCAACCACCCAGTAAATGAAGTGCTTCATAGAAGACCTGTTTGTCAACCACATAAAGTGGGGGAAGATCAATTAGGATGTGAACCAAGAATTAACTGTTGGACTATCTATCAATAAAAAGTAAGTGGTCTCCTTGAGAGAATGGATCCTGGCAGAATGCTGTGGGGAAACACTTTTACTCTCTTAAAATAATATTTGGGTGTGAGTTTTGCTGCAGCAGGATGCAGAGAAAAGGTAAAACAGGAGAGATCAGATGAGATCTGTACTTCCCAGTGATGGAAGGAACAGTAGCAGGTTTGTATACTCATGGGAATAATTCAGTTGAGAGGATTGTGCAGGAAAGTGATGAGGCAGGATGGCAAAATGAGTGGAATCCAGTGCACATGTGGGGAGAGTGCCTTAGCATGGAGGATGGATGCAACAGAAGAATGGTGAATTCATGGGTGCAGATGCTGAAAAGCATGCAGATGTGGCAGTGAGATCTGTTGACATTCTTCCCCGGTTGCTTAAGTGATTGCTTATATTTTCCATGTCATCAGCAGAGGGTTCCAGAGGATGCAGAGAGAGAGCATATGTAACAGAGGAGAGCAAGAGGGGTGCTATAGGGCACTGGCTCAGATTCCATCTTTTAGTGCCCCAGGTCCTTTATCTGGGAAATACAGTTAAATAATAATGCTTTGTGCAAAATTACTGATATAAAATGCCCTTACAAGATGAAAACTGTTACGCAGATGTTGGGATGTCAGATGTCATTAATGGTAAAACATATACAAAGTAAAGTCTAAATACCTTCTAAAGAGGATAGTCATGGATATGCATAACTTCTTTTCTTCCAAAAAGCCATTTAACAAGAACACATCATTTTACATAAAATTTCAATAAATTGGAGTATAGCTCAGTTGATAGAGTGTTTGCTTTGCACACACAAAGCTCTGGATTTGATCTCCAGCACCACGTACAAGAAGGTCAAGGTTAGTATACTGGCATTATACAAAGTTGAACATCAGCCTGGTATACATACATGGAACCATGTATACCACACACAACACAAAAACACAAACACTCAAAGACAGTCCATCAGAAATGCTTTCTACATCAGTCTCCCATACTCATATTCATGTAAGAAAAGCTGGGTTTAAAATTAAATCATTAAGGGACTTGATAGGTGGCTTGGTGGTTACGAATGTTTGCTATTCTTGCTGAGGACAGGAGTCTGGGGACCAGTAACCAATTCAGGCAGCTTACAAGCACCTGGAACCCTAGATCCAAGAGGTCCAAAGCTTTCTGCTATATTCTCTGGGCACCTGTACAAGCATGCACATATGTAGCAAGATAAGCAGAAATGAATAAAATAAATCTTCACAAAACTAAATCATTAAGTTGAAAACTTCTTGAAGCAGGAGATAACATTTTCAGGGTTAAATTAGTAGGATGATATCTTATAAGTAGCAGAGTTCAAGTACATTTTGAAATGAATGAACAAAGCAATGGTAGTTTATTATTTTAGTTTGCTTTTCTGTTGCCGCAGTAAAAGCTTTGACCAAACGCAACTGGAGGGGAAAGGGTTGATTTGACTTATGCTTCCAGCTATAATCTATTAACAAAGCAAGTCAGGGCAGGAACCCAAAGCAGGGTTGAGAGGAACCGTGAAGGTACTGCTTACTGGTTCGCTTTCAGGCTTGATCACAGGCTCATGTTTAGCCAGCTTTCATATAGAGTCCAGGACCATCTGCTTAAGTATGGCGCTACCCACAGTAGGCAGGAGCACCCACCCCCTACATTAATTAATAATCAAGACAGACATGACCATAGAGCAATGCAATTTAGGCTATTTCTCATTGAAGCTTCTCTCAGATGACTCTAAACTGTGTCAAGTTGATAATTACAGCCACTCAGCATATCTGCCAGATGCCATTTGTCAATAATATTTGTCATAGAAGGAGGGAGAGAATGGTTCGGAGAAAACAGCATTGGAGGTGGGATAAATGCTTCTTGTCTGGTGTGATGAGATGCACCCTCATTTCCTTTCAGTTATTTCTAAGTCTAATGGTGAGTTGTCTGATAACTGCGCAGAGGAAGGTTTTGTCATTGAGCTGACATTGGATTTTAAATTATGAGCACAGATAGGCAGTCTAAATAATTACTAGTGGCATGACTTAATACTTCAGGTTTAATTTTCCCTTTTAACGTCTTCCCACGGGGGAGGACAAAGAGCCTTCATACTGCTAGGTCTTAAATGAGATGCCAGGAGATATGCAGATGAAATTAATGAACAAATAATTGTTTCTGTTCAAGAACTAATCTAGGGAGACAGTGTGGCCATTTTTATGTTTGGGGCCACATTAAGGCTGTCTCTTCTGCTAATCAATAATTATCTGTCTATAAAGCACATGCTCAGGTTTAAGGTAAAGGGGGGGTCTTTACATTTAATTGGTAGTTCTTGCTGCCTTTTGAATCACTTGTCCTAGACCATCACCGTGCCAGATCATTTTTGGAAAGAAGTGATTTTTCTTTTCATCTGTTGGCATTAGAGCTCTAGTGAAGGCACTAAAGTCATCAGTAGCTTACTTAACATGGCGTTGAATAAAATATAACTCGCCAATACAGGTTAATGGCTTCCTGTTTATAATTCACAGACCACAAAGTTAGCCCAATTACCATGTGTCAGAAATGGATACTAGCAAAATGTCAGAGTAGTGCATTCACCTCTACAGTACAGAACAACTCTACCATGCCTACAACCCTACGCCTCATTGAACATCGGCCTAGTTCTTATTCCTGCCCTGGCCAATCACTGATTTACCTTTTCTCCCTTTAGATTTTTACCATCCATCTCCAATGAGCAGATCAACCTACTGCGTGGTCTTTTGTACCAAGATTCTTTTACTTTGCATAAGGTTTTGCTAGTTTACCCATTTCCTGCATGCTACTGCAGTTGGTTCAATTTTACACTGTACAGTTTTCTGTAACTATTCAGGTTGTTGTACTTTGGGGCTGTGAATCAGAGTGATATTTACTCAGCCAGGTCGGTATTTCCCACCTGAGCGTCCCCTTCCATGTTCAGTTACTGTCACATGATGCTGGCTGCATGGGATTCCATTCCAACCACCACACTCACGTGAAGAGCACCCTGGGGTGTGCTGCTTTCACTCTGACACTGCCTTGCTTTGGCCTTTGGCTTGGCCCTTGACAAAAGGATTCCTTTTTTTTTTTTCCTTAAATATTGTTGCCTTATTTAATAATTTCAGGAAAACAAATATCAACAATAACAACACAATAAAATTATGTGGGTTTAAATGCTACTTATGTGGGGAAAATCACCAGTCATAGGGGTTTCATGGTAGATATCTTTTTTAAAAGATTTATTTTATGTACATTTATATTTTGCCTTTATGTATGTCCTTGTCAGGGAACTAGAGTTATAGACAGTTTTGAACTTCCATGTGGGTGTTGGGAATTCAAACCTGGTCCTCTGGAAGAGCAGCTCTTTGGATAATAGGCATTTTTTTTTTAATAGCACCAGTGCGAACGGTTTTGTCTGGACTCTTGCTATGACGATGCCTCACTGTCTAGCTTCTCTCCTCCGTCTGTTGTGGTTTCTTAGGGAAAAATGATTTCATCTCTTCCCTGCCAATATCTGCACCAAACTCTGTTTTACTCACTTCACTCTTGTGTGTGCAGAATCTTCTTCTTACACAATGGAAAGGTGGTTGAGGGCTTGCATCTACTAGCATCCGTTATGAGCAGTAATGCTTTACTGAAACCACCCTCCTGTCCATCCACCATCAATCTCCAAGCATGGATCAGATGCCTAGCCCCACCCCTTCACTATTCCTTCTCCTTACTGGGTCAGCACGGGCCCTATCTTTGGCCCTTTGTATTAGTTTGGAATTGTTTTCATTTGCTGCATCCTATTGTTTTGGGCCTCTGGTTTTAGGAGCAAATGTTTGGAATGTAGATGCTCTGTTCCTTCCATTACACCGTGGATTCTTTTGTGCAAATTGATTCAGCAGATGGAGTTTTCACGTGATCTCTCCCTGAATAAATGTCAGAAGGCTCGCCTGCCTTCCAGTTTTCTAACCAAAAAGTGTAACATCCAACTAAAACACCTAGAAACGAAACTATGCTCAGCTGTTCTGGCCTGTCCTGGCCATATAAAGACTTCATAAATGTTTCTGTGAGCCAAAATCCAGACCCTTGTTTGGCTGTTGTAGACATGCTTTTGTTCTGTGTAGTAATGCCCCTCAAACCACTGGCCTGTGCTAACTCAAAATGTAACAGGCCTTCTGCAGAAATGAAAAGGATTGTACTCCCCCCCCCCCATTTTTAAATTAATTTCTTTATTTACTTTACATCCTGGTTGTAGCCTCCTTCCTCCTCTCCTCCCAGTCAAACTGTCTCTCCCCTCTCTTCTCTCCCTCTCCCCTATTCCTCAGAAAAGGGGAGTCCCTCTACCCATCCACTCCAGCTCATCAACTTGTGTCAGGATTCAGTTCAACCTCTTTCCCTGTGGCCTGGCAAGGTAGGCCCTCTGGGGGAAGTGATTGAGAAGCAAGCAACTGAGTCCTTGTCAGAGACAGCCCCCACTTTCCTTATTAGTAGACCCACACAAAGCCTGAGCTGCCCATTGGCTACATCTATGTAGAGAACCTAGATCCAGTTGGTTGGTGTTTTAGACTCCACAAGCTCCTCTGGGCCCTGGTTAGTTGGCTCTGTTGGTCTTCTTGTGGAACTCTTGTCACCTCTATGTCCTTTTATCCACCACCACCCCATATCCCCGATATACTTTTCCACTAGACTCCATATGCTTCACCCAATGATTAGCTATGAATCTGAGCTTCTGATTCGAACCACTGTGGAAGGAGGCTCTCAGAGCACAACTCTGATAGGCTCCTGTCTGCAAGCATAGCAGAGTATCATTCATAGTGTTAGGGGGTTGGCTTTCTTTCATTGAGTAGGTCTTAGGTTGGGCAAGGCATTGGTTGGACATTCTCTCAATCTCTGCTCAATCTGTTCTATCTTTATCCCGTGCATGTCTTGTAGGCGGGGTGAGTTTTAAGTGAAAGTTTTTGTGGGTGGGTTGGTGCTTTCCCCCTCCACTAGGATTGTTGTCTAGTTAGAGGCATCCTCTTCTGTCTTCATGGCCTCTGCTACTAGGAGTCTCAGCTATAGTTCACCTCATATCCTTTTAGAAGCCTATTCTGACTTAGGTCTCCAGCTTGTCACAGAGATACCCCTACCCACAGTTTCCCTTTTCTCTGTAGGCCTTCTGTCCTCCTGAACCCACTCCCCTCAGGTCTGATCTCTACCTTATTTCGTTCTGTGCTCCCTCTCCTGCCTTGTTCCTTCTCTTCAGTCACTACCTCTGTCTATTCTATTTCCTCTTATGAGTGAGATTTAAGAATCCTCCCTTGGGTCCTCCTTGTTACATATCTACTTTGGGTCTGTGCACTATAGTCTCTTTATCCTGTACTAAATGGATAAAATATGCTTATAAGTGAGCAGATGCCATGTGTGTCTTTCTGGGACTGGGCTACCTCACTCAAGATGATTTTTTTCTAGTTCCATTAATTTGCCTACAAATTTCATAATTTCCTTGTTTTTAATGGCTGAGTAGTATTCCATTGTGTAACTGGACCACAGTTTACCCATTCTTCAGTAGAAGGACATCTAACCCAATTAAAAACTTAGGCACAGCACATCTATGTTGGGTTAATATCCATTTATAAGTGAGTATATACCATGCATGTCTTTCTGAGTCTGGGTTAATTCACTCAGGATGATCACTTCTAGTTCAATCCATTTGCCAGCAAATTTTAAGATTTCCTTGTTTTTATTAGCTGAGTAGTATTCCATTGTGTAAAGGTACCACAGTTTTTTAATCCACTCTTTGCTTGAGGGACATCTAGCTTGTTTCCAGATTCTAGCTAATGTGAATAAGACTGCTATGACCATAGCTGAGCAAATATCCTTGTTGTATGGTGGAGCATCTTTTGGGTATATGCGCAGGAGTGGTATAGCATTAATTCCAATTTTCTGAGAAAGCTCCAGATTGATTTCCAAAGTGACTATACAAGTTTGCACTCCCATTAGCAATGGAGGAGTGTTACCCTTTCTCCACATCCTCACCAGCATGTGCTATCAGTTGAGTTTTTGATCTTAGCCATCCTGAGGGGTGTAAAGTGGAATCTCAGAGTGGTTTTGATTTTCATTTCCCTGGTGGGAAGGCCTGGCAACACACAGAGGAAGGGGAAGCAGGCTATCCTGATGAGACCTGATATGCTATGGTCATATGATGGGGGAAGAGGTTCCCTTTTGTCTGGGGTCTAGGAGAGGGGAATAGGGCAGAAGAGGGAAGGAGGGTGAGAACAGGAAGATACAAGTGAGGGGATAACATTCAGGATGTAATTTGAATAAAGTATAATAAATTTTTAAAAATTGAGCACAGAGCTAAATAGAGAATTCGCAACAAAGGAGTCTTGAAAGGCCAAGAAGCACTTAAAGAAACACTCAACATCCTCAGTCAGGGAAATGCAATCAAAATGACTCTGAGATTCTATCTTTTTTGGGGGGATTCACTAGTGGTTTTTATTTAGGTGACTGGACTCTGAGCATTCAGATTTAACATTTAATGAAAAAAAAAAAAAAAGCTTAATTTCTGTGTAGCTCTTGTCCCATGTCTGAAGATCTGACTTTGCCAAAGTTAAAATTCTTATTCTTTTAAAGAAAGACACATCTGTTTGAGAGGGCTTGTTATACTCTGCTATATTTTTGCTTTTGTGTACAGTTGTTCTGTGAGATTCCATCTTACACCCATCAGAATGGCTAAGATCAGAAACTCAAGTGACAGCACATGCTGTCGAGGATGTAGAAAATGAGGGGACACTCCTCCATTGCTGGTGGGAGAGCAAACTGGTACAACCACTTTGAAAATCTGAGAATAGCTCTACCTCAAGACCCAGCTCTACCACTCCTGGTCATAAACCCAAGAGATGCCCCACCATACCACAAGGACATTTGCACAACTATGTTCATAGCAGCTTTATTTGTACTAGCCAGATTCAGGATTGTGCTTTAAATAGCAAGTCTGGGAGATGCTTTTCACACTATGCACTAGGGTTCCAAGGATGCCCTTTCACATGGACAGAAGGTGGTGGTGCATTGGCTCTTTACACGAATGCCCCGTGGTCATCTCAGGGTACACCTGAGTACACGCCAGGGTACACATGTCCACCACCTCCCGGGTTTAAGATTAAACATCCTCTTATGTAATCAGAATCATGCTGCATCTCTGTTTTGTTGTCATTTCTGTCTGACTTCTGGACCAAGAGATTACATTCCTTCTTTGTGATTCTTTGGAGGTCTTTTCATATCCATTTCATAGCATTCACTTTATCTGCAACATTTCACAGTTCTCATTGCAATGGACCGTCTTCTGTGTTAGATTGCGAAGTTCCTGAAAGTAAGGCTCCCGCGCTTTCCTTGAGAAGCATTAGAACTTAACTTGCATGTAATTGCTTCCCAGTTATTGTGGTTGTTGAGCTAATGAGGAATGGACTAAGGGGTGATAAAGTGATGTGGAGGGGGTGCACGGCTTTAGCCATTTGCCCTCTATGGCTGACCTTTTGGAACGAGCCATCTGCGGTAAGATTTCAGCACATGGGATATCAGAATGTATTTGGAAGGTAGGAAAGGGATGTGAGATTGGCTTAGAGATTGATTCCCCCGTGTTGCACAGGCCCCAGTAACCTCTAAGTTAACTCTGCACAGAGTTCTGGGTGCCAGATGGCTAGAGTCCTCACTGTTTTGAATTGAAATCTCACACTGACCATCAGCCACTCATTGTAAAATGACATCTTGGGCCTAGAAGCTCTCCGTGGGAAACAGACTTAGTGAGATTCAACAGGAAGCCTGCACTCCTGTGCAGATGGTCTGAGCTGTACATCTCTACCCATCAAATCTCTGGGTTGTTTTTTTTTTCTTCTCCTTCTTCAAAACCTTAATTTAGGCAATGCTATAATTACATTCTATTATCTATTCTAGATCATCTATTTTTTTTAACAAAGGTCACTTTAATATAAATTAAATTCAGCCTGTTAAGATGGAGTTTCTTTTGTGCCTACCAAATTTTATTTTTAAAATGTCGCATCGAATCTTGTCAGAGCTACCCAATAATTTTAGTTGAAAATTAAGAGCAAACAGGACTTGAGAAGAAAAATGGCTTTTCTAATCACTTTAGAAATATTCTAAAATTATTCTGTTTCATCATTTTTGGTAGATGGTTCTTCCCTGTCAACATATGTGGAAGAAGTTGTTTTAGATTATTGAAAGTCTTGGATGAATAATTTATCAAATTGTCAGCAGCTGTTTTTTTTTTCTAACAATAGATTTTAATGGACCAGTCCTATTTCATTTTTCAAATGTTAAAAAAGTTAATTTACTAAAAATATATTCATGAGCCTTTTCCACAACTTCCTGGGTAATATCAAAGTGGGCCATGATTTTCTGTCGCTCTAAATACAGTGTCAAAGATGAGAGCATTTTTGTAGCTATTTAATACTTTAGTTTGAATATTAAAATTCTCAGTTGCTGGCAGCCTACTGACCTATTCTTTTTGGTTTCAAAGCATTCTTTTTCTGTATACAACACTGTTGGCTATAAAGTTATTTTTATACTGAGAAGGTCTGAACCTCTGGTTCAGGCTTGCACTGTGTCTCATCTGGGGGTCATTGGTGAATGTCTACTGGCTGCAAATGATCTCATCCAAAGCATTAATGATACTCAATGCTTCAAACATCCTGATCTTCACTAGGTCACTTCCAGGTGCAGTTGGCCAAAACAGAGAATTTTCTTCTGTAGTACCATGGTTATTTTCTATTCCTTCTTAAGACCAATCAATCATTTTGCTGAGCAACTAGTTTGTGTAGGAAATTTGTTATGCATTGTCTTGTATTAATTTCCTTATCAGCATGATAAAAACAAGCTGATCTATTAGTTAATCATAGTATCAGTTAACACTATTATGAAGTCTTTAAATAAAGGTAATGACATGTTTAGAGAAATTAGGTGGTATGTGTTGGGTCCCGTTATAAGACAACACCAGAACTCATGCTTAGGTAAATGGGGGATAATATCTAGATAGTAAGTTCTCCAAAATTAGAATTGGACCTATGGGATTCTATTTAGGAAAGAAATACTTGTTGTAGAACAGAGACAAGCACTTCGCAGGTGGTAGACCTAGAAATGGTCCATTCATAGATTGACCTTGAAACTTGGAGGGTTGTAAGACTTGCAATAAGTATAAGCAAATTCGATTCATTGGCTGCTTTGTTCTTTACTCTTTACTGGGAAATGTTATGATATGTTGTTATGCTCAAAGAGGAAAAAATTGAGTACATGCGTCTTAAGTTCCTTCTGAAGATCTTATTTTAAAGAGAGTGGGGGAATGGAAGTAGCATTTGGGGAACTAGAAGAAAAGAATGGGACAGTGTTGCCGTTCTCCAAATGCACAGCCAATACTATTGCATCTGATGGGTCATATGGTACAAGTGGCAAAGCAGCTTGTGAGTTATTTGAACTTGGTACAGAGACTTATCTAATTATGGCCCACTGAAGGGGTCTATACTTGAGACCCAGAGGAGTATTTGTTAGATTGATAGATCAATATCCAATCTAAGTGATGTTTATTTGCCATCAGAATTCATGCAAGCAAGTCAGTGAGATAGCTCACATGTTAAAGGTGTTGCCGTAAATCTAACAACCTGAGTTTGGTCACTGCATTGTTGAAAGGAACTGACTTTTGCAAGTTTTCTTCTGGTTCCCACATGAGCATCAGAGCACATATATGCCACACACATACAAACATACATGTACACACACACACACACACACACATTTAAATAAATTAAATGCAATTTTAAAAATTAAAAAAGAATTAATATGGGCCTCCTAGCTATTGCACCTCTTCCTCAGAGGCGTGCAGTACTTGCCCACGTTAGAAGTTAGACACCAATCTGCTTTAGAATTCTCAAGCTTTGAAAAGCCTCACCGCGGTGGAAGGGTCTTGAAAATTTGCTGCAGTTATTTCCCACCCTCCAGATTGTACGTGATTTACCAGGATGCGCATACTTCCTCCTCCCCACACTCACTCTGACTGGATGGTGTGACTGGACAGCAGAGCATCCTGTGGGCTGCCGGTGATAGTGATGTCTCTGGCCCAACTATGAGGTGAGACTGCGTATTTGATACACGTTTGTGACTACTGAGGGGAATTTCAGTTTGCCTAATAGTATCTATTAACAGATACTGAAGACAAATACACTACAGTGATGGCCACTGCTGCATACCTGGTCATCGTTGACTGCTTCCAACATGGGTACTACATTAATGAAGTGATCCCTTTATTGTCGCGCCTCGCTTGACCAGCAAGAAAGACGCGACCACCAAGTTCTTCTCCAAGCAGTTTATTCAAGCTCTTCATGCAAGCAACTCCCCCAAACCGCACCTGACACACACTTATATAGCATACTAGCATCCAATCAGCTCACACTACGTCTTGCATCCTGATAGGCTCATAAAGGCGGAACTACCACAGGCAATGGGCTATGTCCAAATAAGGACCTGTTTGTTTTCTACAGAGGCAGCTCTGGCGACTTGCCAGGCGCCATCTTAGGGTGCGGTCCTTGGGGGCTCTCCACACTTTATTAATTTTAGAGAGATCTCTTTTCACCCTCAAGAGATGCCTTCGATGGTTAGACTTACTTCATTGTCAGCTTGAGGGGATTTAGGACCACCGTGCAAGCACCTGTCCCTGAAGGTGAAAGCCCGTCTTGAGTGTGGGCAGCACTGCCTGGGATTTCAGACTGAAGAAAAGGAGGAAGTGCATCAAGCTCTGCAGTTCAATCCTCTCTGATTCCTGATTCCTAAGTTTATTTTAAAAGCAACATTACTTGCTGCCTCGTGCTCCGGCTGCCTTTATGGACTATGCCTTCAAGCCAAGAGCCAATGTAACCCGCAAACCACAGCTTCCTTAAGCTGCTTGTGTCACGTACTTTGCCCAGCAACAAGAAATCATGTAATATGCCATGTGTCTTCTTTGATATTTCCTGCAGCTTTAATCATTCTCTTTTAAAAGACTTGACATCACCATATTAGACGTCAGGACTTCAGAGTATGAGTTCTGTGAAGGCAATTCAACCTATCCCAGCATCCCTTGCCATTATTATTATTCATCCAACCTCCTAACTTGGAATAACCAACTGTCTTTTACAACATTCAAATCCATCCTGCTTAAAATGGGAGTCTGGGAAGGAGCAGTTGTTCCCAATTCTGGAACGCCTCTTTTATCTGAGTAGCTTGAGAACTTTGGTGTTTTCCTTCTCGGAGAGCATCTGGAAATGGGGGGGGGGGCAAGTTTTCCTTCTGTTGCTGGATTCAACACAAGCAACTAAAACACTATATCAAACCCCAAACCAAGTCCCTCGAGTCTTCCCTGAAGTAATACAATTTGGGATCACAGATGAAATTTAGTTTTTAAGTTACAGAAAGGAATTGTTTATGACCTGAGGTGACAATGAAAGGAAAGAAAGTACTTGGCAACCTTTTTCCACCTGAAGATGCATTTTAGTCCTCGGCTTTATTTAAGCTTCAACGGTGAGCCTTTACTCAGTCTTCCATGAAAAACTCCTTGTTGTTGCAATAAAATATCTAAGCAACTTAAGGAGAGAAGGGCTTATCTGGGCATACACTTTAAAGGTACTGCCCTTAATAGGATGGTTAGAGTGTCCTGTCCATAGGAGCATGAGGCAGGTGTCATGCATTTGCAGTTAGAAGGCAGAAAGGGATGAATGCTGCATTCTCTCTCTCTCTCTCTCTCTCTCTCTCTCTCTCTCTCTCTCTCTCTCTCTCTCTGTCTCACTCTCTCTCTCTCTCTGTCTCTCTCTCTCTGTCTCACTCTCTCTCTGTGTATCTCTCTCTCTCTGTCTCTCTCTCTGTCTCTCTCTCTGTCTCTCTCCCTCTCTCTCCACTGACCACAGAGCACAGTGCCCATTTAGTGTGATTCAGTTAACCTAATCTAGGAAATCTCTCACAGGCACGTCCAGGCGCTCTCTCTCTCTCTCTCTCTCTCTCTCTCTCTCTCTCTCTCTCTCTCTCTCTCTCTCTCTCTCTCTCTCTCTCTCTCTCTCCCCACTGACCACAGAGCACAGTTCCCATTTAGTGTGATTCATCCCATTTCAGTTAACCCAATCTAGGAAATCTCTCACAGGCAGGTCCAGGGGGTTGTTTCCATGGTGATTCTAAATCTAAAACCAAGATTAACCACCACATAATTGTAGCTATTTATTTATTGTTTATTTATTTAAGGAAATAATAAAAGGGGGATTTCTGGTCCCTGCCTCTAGCCCCTGGCCCTCCTGTGAAGACAGCCTTCAGAGCCAATGTTTGAAAAGTGTTCTAAATCAACTGCAGATGGGGAAACTGACCCTGCAAGTGGGACCAGTCACTGTCACTTAAATATGACTTCACTCCTCTAGCCAAGCCAGGTAGTATGTAAATGCTCACGTGACAACAGGATTTTTCTCTCTACTGTCCAGATGAAGAAGATCCTAATATTTTGAGGCCCACACATGCACTTCCATAGCAGTCCTTCTTTGGAATAAAATTATGCTGAAGAATTCCTTAATATGACTTAAAATTTTTTCAACTAATCCCCAGCAATGGAGTTGTTCTAACACCAGCCAGACTCTACTGGGAATGCTGATGTGGAGAGCTCTATTTAACAGGACCATCTGTGGCCGTAATTAGTTTGAACTTGTGAAATGGAGAGTTTGACAGGAGGTAGAATATTCATTCCTTATTTTGCATGGCTGAGAGCACAGAAATGTACCATGAAGGCATGAGCAGAGATCCAGGAATTTCTCACCAGCTAATAGCAACAGAAAGTGTTGGAAAATGATTTGGGGCTGGGAGATAATTTAATGATGCATCTGTCTGCTCTGACATTTCCAACATAAATTCTTTTTTAACTGGAGCCCAAATGAACATGTTTGTAACTCCCAAACTAGAGTCCTTCCTGGATACTATGGTGTTGGCCAATGGTCTTAGCTTCCTTGTGCACCTGGGTCCCAAAGCAGCAGGCAGCCACTTGCTGCCTCGAAGAAAACACTGATAGAAATATCTGCTTAGCACAGCTCCAGTTGTAATGGCTTGGGATCTGATGGATAGAGATGCTGTTTGTCATGGCATGAGGAGGGACCGAAGTCATGTTTCTGGTCACAGTATGCTCCCTTACTTTGGAAGGGGAGAGCCTGAGTCCATACAATACTACTCTTCTTCAGCTGTGTCCCAAATTAAAATAGTTTGTCCTTTCACTTGTGATATAATCAAAGTTCACTGGAAGCTCAGGACCCTCTCGCCTCCCTCTCCCACATCCTAGGATTACAGATGTGTGCCACTGACCTAGCTTATGAACCCTTTCCTCTCCTCTATGTTCCTTGCTAGGACCTTTTCTGATGCCTGGCACTGTCTTGATGTTTTAAGAGGATCAAGGATGGAGGGGCAGGGCTGTACAAGAAAGATTTGTCCCAGATCTGAAAGAATTCTTCCTGGGAATTCTTAGAACCCACTAGTCTATTCTTTAGTAAAAAGAAGACAAAATGTGAGTTTTACATTTGTCTTCAGGTTTACTTTCAAATATCAGACAGATTAATATACTGGCTACTTTAAATGTAGTATGTATCATTAATATAAAGCCCTGACTTAGAAAAGGCACACGTTTTTATAAAACTAATGACTTGGAGAGATGGCTCAGTAGTTAAGAGCACTGGTTGCTTTTCCAGTAGACCTGGGTTTGATTCCCAGTATACACATAGAGACTCACAACTGTCAAAAACTCGAATGCCAGAGGATCCAATGCCCTTCTCTGGATTCCTTGGGCACTGCACAGACATGGTGCATAGGCATAAATGTATGCAGAACATTCATTCACATAAAACAAAAGTAAGAAATTAAAAAAAAACTGATGGAGTCAAACCTGTTGTTTAAGATATTTATATACTAGAAAGAAATTTTATCTGCTTAGCTTTCCTCTCAACAGAAACTATGGCTTTGTACTTTCTTTACTTAGTCACTTACTTCATGAACAGGCAGGGGACAAAATGGATAGGCTTTTGTCCCTCTAGTAGCCCATTTTATAATGTACATGTTGGACAAAATGGTTATTTAGATGCTCTTTGAGGCAAAATTCTACAGTTTTCATGAGCATAGCAATTGAGTAAATATGCTGTAGGAATGAATATTATTTTTGCCTCTGTGATATATTAGAAAAATCTTTTCTTCTTAGTCCCTCTAATAAGCACCTTCATGTTGAAGGTGTGCACAGCTTAATGAAAAGACAGATGTTCCTATTTCTGGGAGTACTAGACTCTTCCCATTTGGAGGAGAACCATGCAAAGGCAGATATCATATAGGCTCTTCTATCTCTATTAACTTTCACTTCTTAAAAGTAACATTCCTTCTGAGGTATAATCCACGTGGTTCTTAGACTTTACAAATCATATTTACAAAGTAAACTATTTAATAGTGTCAAGTGTATTCACAGCCTGTGTAACCTTCACACGAATATGGCAATATTCCATCATCCCTGTAAAGAAACACTGTATCTATGACATCAACTCTCTCTCTGTCTCTCTCTCTCCTCTGTCTCTCTGTCTCTGTCTCTGTCTCTGTCTCTGTCTCTCTCTCTCTCTCTCTCTCTCACACACACACACACATACACACTCACAAAACAGGGTTTCTCTATGTAGCCTTGGATGTCTTGGACTTGCTTTGTAGGTCAGGCTGGCCTCGAACTCACAGATCCACCTCCTTCTGCCTCCCCGGGTGTTGGGATTACAGGCATGTGCCATCGTGCCCAGCTATGAGATCACTTCTCATCTCTTTTAACCTTGTCAACTTCTATGCAACTACTTATCTACTTTCTGAGTCAATGGTTTTGCCATTCTACACATGTCACATAAGTGAAATCATTTAGTAACTGGCTTACTTTACTTTATCTGATGCATTTAAGGTTTAGAGACATTGTAATATTTATCTGTATTTCATTGCATTTATCGCCAGGTAATAGTCTATTACATGAATATATTATAACTTTATTTATCCTTTTGTCCCACTGAGGGACATTGGAGTTGGCTCAGTTGTTGGCTGTCATAAATCATACTGCTGTGGATTTACATAGGCAGGCATATGTTTATTTCTCTGAGGTGAATCCCGAGGAATGAATTGTGGAGTCACATTATAACTCGTGTTTGACCTCTTAAGGGTGGTAAGTCTGTTTTCTAAAAAATAGCTTCCCATTTTAATTTCCAAGCAGCAGCATACACTAATTGGGTATTCTCAGTATACTGACAAGCACTTGTTATGGTCAGCGTTTTGGAGACAGCCACTCCAGTGACTCTGAAATGATCTGCACCTCCTGGACGGCTGATAGTGTGGAGGTTGCTTTCCGTTGGTTCTTGATCATTTGGATATATGTCCACTCCACAGTGACGTGTCTATCCATACTCTAGACTCGCTTTCAAATTAGGTTGCGTGTCTTTTGTGTCATCAACTTAGGAAAGGTGCTTTATGCTGTCTAGCTACAAGTCTATATCATGTCTACGGCTTTGCTGTCTTCTAGACGGCAGATTGTCTTCTCATGTCCTTGATGGTGTCCTTTGATACATGGATGATTTTGAAGAAGGCCAATTTGTCCCCCTTTTTCTTTTTGTTGCTTGTGCTTTTGACGTGCTATGCACAAAGACATAAACCTGTAACAAGCCACTGCTGAGTAAAACACTTAAAAAGTTAAACTACTCATTAAGAATCAGGTGTACCAAACTGATAAGTCAATCACAATGGAGAGCACTCTAGACAGGACAGCCAGTCTCTTGGGAACTGTTCAGATCCGCAGGCCATAGGACACTTTGTCCATTCCCTTTGTCTCATCATTAGTCCAGATTGCATGAAGACATTAAAGACGTAATTGTTAATTATTTGAAGAACAACTTATTTCCTAAGGACTGTAAATCAGCTGGAAAACACGCTGAGCCCGAGTTCACAAAGGAGAGACCCTGGGTGTTATTTGCTTGCGACTCATCCATATAGAGAGTCTTTTTAATAGTATCTAACACTTCTTGAATATTTTAAGAAACTCAATTAACTCTTGAACAGCTGTATCATCATTTGATCCTGCTCCCCTTGGCATCCCTTAGCTTTCTGTAAAACGATACCTATTAATTCAAATTGCGAGCTTTATATCTCGCAGTGCTTTGTATTTCCCAGATTGAATGCAGTACTTTGAATAAATGCAAAGTTAATTTCTAGCTTTTCAAGGTGGAAAGATTTTTCTGCTTGCTTGCAAAATTATGCTTTTATACCTTAAAGGCTGAAAATGAAAGTTCCTTTCCTATGAAAATATTATTTTTAAAAAACAGTGAAAAATAAAACTAAAGATTTTCTTCTCTTTCCACCCAAATGCAATATTTTCCTTTGTGCATTTTATTTATGCCTTACTTTCTACTTGTGTGTTTTTACTCATTAAAACCCTAATGAGTGTACTGCCTGCAAGCAGTATTTGAATGCCTTGTCTTGCCACCATCCCACTTCACTGAGGGAGCATCATCTGTGTAGGTTGGAGAGATTCAGACTCAGCTTTACTCTAAGCAGCAATGCCCTAGCCATAGAAATGAACTCAAAATGGGAGCCATATTCTGTGACCTCATTTTCCTTTGGAATTATAGGCACCCTCCACCCTCTGGCTGTTCACTTTTCCTGAATGTGCAGCTGTCCTACCCCTCATCATAGGGAAAGTAATGTCTGGGTCTTTCCCTAGGGCTACGAAGTTTGGCTGCTGGCTCTCATAGTCAACCCCACCCCCACCACTCCTCTCCACTCTCCAGCTAGCTCTGGTCCAGACACAGTAACCAAGGCAGTTCTTTCCTTGGAGCTTTTTACTTGCTCTCTCTTCCATCTAGAACACTCTGTGCTTGGAGCACTTACATTTGGCTCCTTAGCTTTCATGGCTCAGCTAAGTGGTATTTCAGCAAGACTTCAGAGATTATCCCAACCCGGCATACTGCTCCAGTCCCATTCCACCTCACCCAGATCACCACCCCACCTCTTTCCTTTACAGATTCAATATAGTACATGAAAATCCATGACATAAAAACTATATGTGTCTTGGTTTGCTTATTGTCCATTTCCCCTCTGCTGATACACAGGTAGTTCATGAAGCAGGAATTCTTTTTCTCTACCATAACCCAGTACCCACCATCACTTCTGGATTAGGTGGATCTCTAATGTTTAATAGATGAGTGACATGCTGTGCAGAAGCAGTGTTTGCTTTTGTACACATGTACTAATGTCCTCCCTTCTTTCTCTTCAGAGCTGAAGAGAAAAATTTGTGTTTGTGAATGTAGTGATAAGAGTGAGAAAAGAAGCAAAGAAGGAAAGCATCTAAAACATTGCTGGCAGCAGCAAGGCAGGACGCATCATTTCTTCGTAGAGAAACTGTGATGATATATGTAACCAGTAGACATACACCTACATAGTCAACATGATACGAAATAGCACCTTTCTTTTTTCATTAATTATTTCATTTCTTTACTTCACATCCCAATCTCCTCTCCTCCCAGTCTTTCCCTCTACTCTCCCCTCTCTTCTTCTCACTCTATGCCCCCTCCCTTTCATCTCAGAAAAGGGGAGACCTCCCACGGATATCGGGCACCTTTCTTTTCTTTTTCTTAAAATTAATGAATTAATTCATTTATTCACTTTACATCCCGGCCATAGCCCCCTCCCTCTTCTCCTCCAGTCCCATCCTCCCTCTCCCTTTCCCCATTCTCCATCCCCTACTCCTCAGAAAAGGGGAGTTCCTCCCAACTCACCCCAGCACATCAAGTGTCATCAGGATTGAGTACATCCTCTTCCACTGTGGTCTGGCAAGGCAGCCCTACCAGGGGGAAGTGTTCAAAAAGGAGCCATCAGAGTCTATGTCACAGACAGTCCCTACACCCTTAATACGGGGTGTACATGAAACCTGAGCTGCCCATCTGCTACATCCATGAAAGGGGCTTAGGTCCAGTCCACACATGGTTCTTGGTTTGTGCTTCAGTCCACAAGCCCTTCTGGGTCCTGATTAGTTGGCTCTGTTGATCTTCTTGTGGAGCTCCTGTCACCTCCAGGTCTTTCTATCCTTCCCCCCCCCCCCCAACTTTTCTACAAGACTCCTTACACTTGGCCCAATGCTTGGCTGTGAGTGTCAGCATCTGTTTCAATCCACTGCTGGATAGAGCCTCCCTCTCAGGGGACAGCCATGCTAGATTCTCCTTTGCAAGCATGGCAGAATGTCGTTAATAGTGCCAGGGATTGCCTCTCTCCCACAGGTAGTCTCAGGTTGGGCCAGGCAATTGGTTAGCCATTCTCTTGATCTCCGCTCCATCTTTGCCCCTGCACATCTTGCAGGCAAGGTAAATTTTGGGTCAAAGTTTGGATGGAGATAAGCTTTGAATGCAAAATGACTCTCACAGGCTCGTGTGTTTGAATACCTGGATCAAGGTTAGCTGTGCTGTTTTGGGTGATTGTGGGAACTTTTGAACATGGGGCAAATGGGAAAGATGTAAAAACATAAAAGACGAATTTGTGCGGTGTGGTCATATCTAGCGCTTTTCTTCGTGACCTGCCAAGATGTGAGCCAGCTGCTGCCCCAAGCTGACCAGCTACCTCAGCTGCCATGCCTTCCGGGAAATGATGTTTGTTTGTTTGTTTGTTTGTTTGTAGTATAACATGAGCAGATACAATATCATTCACACAGTACATTCTGTTCTGTGATCGCTTGCTACTTTTCTCTGCCTGTTTTTGCCAGTCTGGAGAAAATTGGAGTGTAAAGACAAAAACAAGGTATCTTGTCACTTGATTGTAAATTGAGTGGCACAAATCACAGATAGCCAGCTATGGCGGGTTTGAAAAGGATTTAAGTCCTGAGAGAATAAAGTAGATTCCTATTGCCTCTGAAAATTTTAGGTGAAGAGCCATTTTCTCCTAAGATCGGCTTTCATAGAAAGCAATTGTCACTTCTCTGCCAATTTCAACCTTACACCCTCACTCACCCAGGTCTGCTATAAAAGCCAACTTACGCATTAAAAATTAGACGTCTGGTCTAGTCCAGTAACGTGGAGAAAATAGCCGAGAATAAAATCCTTTATTTTGGACGACCTGAGTGTCCTTCATTCCCCCTGGGGACAGAGGTGCTTTCAGAACAAAACAATTACCTCCTCATCACTTCAGGGTGGTGTGCTGAGGCAGAACATGGGGGTTGGGGGGAGTTCCCATCACCCCTTAAGCTTTTCCTCTGCCCAGTTCACACTTTTCTCCAGGATGAGGGCAGAGTTGCAAGAGTGCTGCAGGCATCTAGTTCTTCCTTAATTTCATGTTGGGAAACAACCCGGCAACGGCAACAGCAAGGATCCCGTTGAGATTGAGGAATGGTGGGGCAGATTATACCTATAGATTTTGTTGCTCTGACTCTTCGTCTTTATCAAGGTGGCAGATGGGCATGGAGAATCAATTGAGCTAGGCATAGGCGAGAGATGCATGGGACAAGGACATGCTATGAAGGAAGGACACGTTAAGGGCTCAGACCACAGCACTTAATTATGTTCTCATTGTTGGGGTTTGATTTCTAAGTAAGCAAGTATAGTATAAGAGAAGACCGGAAAAAAGAGAGAGAGAGAGAGAGAGAGAGAGAGAGAGAGAGAGAGAGAGAGAGAAACAATGCCAATGATGCAAGACTCTCAGTCAACATCAGTCTTTAAAGTCACTTTTCTCCTCTCTATGATCAAACAGCTAAAAGGAAACTACTTCAGGTTTAAAAAAAAAAAAATTAGAAAGACACAAAGGGTGTTAGCACAGAAAAAAAAAAATTAGATGTCATTTCATTAGTACACAAAGTAATGTGTTTACTGAGGACATTTTCAAACACGCTTTTGGTTAGCTCCCCCATCTCCATGGCTCCTATCTCTGCTGTTCTGTTCTATCCTTACGGGATAAGACTAGGTGGATTTAGCTGTGGTCAAGAGGATTCGGTCCATCACAGCTGGGGAAGCACTGAGGTGGGAGCTGCTTGCTCACGTCTCCACATCAGGAAATGCCAGCACTCTGTCTGCCTTTCTCCACTTTCCCTTCTCTTCAGGCTTGCCTTCGATCCATTGGATGTAGTACCTCCGTTAGGCTGGTTCTTCCTTCTCCAGTTAATCCTATGTGAAAATGTCCTAACTGATACAGGCAAAGGTGTGACATACTAATACCCTAGGCATTTCATATTCCAATCAATTCACCATCAAAAGACTATGGACCAGCATCGTGGTTTCTTCTCTGTCTCCCTGTTATCTCTGTCTCTGTCTCTTTCCGTCTTCTGAGGTGGAGTCACTTGATACAGTTAAGACTGACCTGGAAGGTACGTTCTACCCTTCTCAGCCACCTCAGTTCTGGAGTTACAGGTACATGCCACCATGATGCCCCACAGGCGTGATTTTAAAGAAGCTATTATTAAAGTGAAAATATATTTTTTAATCTAAACTACTATGAGATACTGCAATGTAATTGTGACGCTGACATCTGTTGATTATGCAGCAGAAGCTCTTAAATGCTTTATTTGTATCGCTCGTTATTTTCTCCAACTCTTCTATGAAGTATTGTCCAAACTTTGGCTGCATTTTGTATTTGAGACAGTGAGTTATGGAGATGAAAAATTGAATCAAAGATGGCAACAGAGTCTTTAAGGATAAACTTCTACAGCTACAGAACTTAGAACACAGGAGACATTTTTAGATACAATGAAAAATATTATTAAATCCAAGAAGCTTATCACTGCTATATAAGAAAGTATATAGGCTATCTAGACAATAGGTAAACTCTTAAGGGGGGGTAGTTGAGGAAAATTAATCTTTCCTGAAAAAATTTAGGCACCTGATTTATATGTTGTCTTAATTGACTATATTTGAAAGGGAAGAAGGCCGCCAGGTGCCAAGGCCACTGGCCATAGCTCCCCGGGGCCGGCTTGCTTTGGTATCACAGGATGCCAGGGACTCTTGGGACCAGAGCTACAGCACCACCCACAGCCCCTCATACAAGTGGCTAGTTCGCCTCCTAGAGCCTCAGCCTTGATTCGGGACCGCTGCGGGCCTGTGTTGCACAGCGCCGGCTTCCTCACCCCTGCTAGACATGAAGGGTCACACAAAGGACACCTTGAGACCCCAAGATCTAATTAGCACCAAGAGCATCGAGCCAATTCTTCCTGATGCCTACATTCAATTGAGATGATGATGCAGAATTGACTTCATAGTTCTCACCTGGATGGAGAAAAAGAAGCAAGGAGAGCTTGTCCCTTGGTGAGATGAGCCGTGACTGAAGGAACGATGGCTTTGGAAGGTGGAATGCAGACTGAAGACAATGGTGCTTCCCTCAGTGAGCTCTGGGTGTGTGCACTGTCCACAGCAGTAAACTAAGAGCTACCAAAGTTCTCTGTCCTGGACCCAACCTGCCTTGAAGACACGGAGGAACACCAAACCTGATACTTCCTCATAAAACATCTTTCGCCTGCATGAGACAGATTCTCTAAGCATAGGGAAAGCAGTCTCCAGGGAGTTATGGAGCAAGACAATGGCACCACCCAGGCTCCAGGCTTGCCACCCACCCCCTGCATCTACCATGAAAAATTCAAGCGACTGCTGCTACCCCCGGTATACTCGATTGGTGTTGGTGGTCGGCCTGCCACTGAACATCTGTGTCATCGCCCAGATCTGCGCATCCCGCAGGGCCCTAACCCACTCAGCTGTATACACCCTGAACCTGGCACTGGCAGACCTGCTGTATGCCTGCTCACTGCCCCTCCTTATTTATAACAACGCCAGAGGGGACCACTGGCCCTTTGGAGATCTTGCCTGCCACCTTTTACGCTTCCTCTTCTATGCCAACCTACACGACAGCATCCTGTTCCTCACCTGCATTAGCTTCCAGCGTTACCTGGGCATCTGCCACCCCCGGAACCCTGGCACAAATGTGGAAGTTGCCGTGCTGCCTGGGTGGTGTATGGAGTCGTGTGGCTGGCTGTGACAGCCCAGTGCCTGCCTACGGCAGTTTTTGCCTCCACGGGCATCCAGCGCAACCGCACTGTCTGCTACGACCTACGCCCGCCCATCCTGTCTACTCGCTATCTGCCCTACGGCATGGCCCTCACAGTCATCGGCTTCTTACTGTCCTTCACAACATTACTGGCCTATTACTGTCTCATGGCCCGCCACCTGTGCCGCCAGGATGGACCAACAGAACCTGTAGCCCAAGAGCGGCGCAGCAAGGCAGCCCATATGGCTGTGGTCGTGGCGGCTATCTTTGTCATCAGCTTCCTGCCTTTCCACATCACCAAGACAGCCTACTTGGCTGTGCGCTCCACGCCAGGTGTGTCTTGCCCTGTACTGGAGACCTTCACTGCTGCCTACAAAGGCACTCGGCCTTTCGCCAGTGCCAACAGTGTATTGGACCCCATCCTCTTTTACTTCACACAGCAGAAGTTCCGGCGGCAGCCGCATGAGCTCCTACAGAAGCTCACCGCCAAGTGGCAGAGGCAGAGAGTCTGAGGTGCCAGGGCTGGTCCTGAGGCACTGGCTGCAATGTGTTTGCCATTGGGGCCCATGGTGCCTGAAGCTTCCCCCACCAACTCCAAACCATACAGAGAAGCAAAACTTGCCTCAACAGCTTGGATCTCCAGACGTCCTATGTCAACCACAAAACTAAGACACCTATGTTTCAGGGACTGATCTGGTCATGCTTGTTATCCCAGACTCAGAACGCTGTGAGGGAAGGATAACAAAACCAGCCTGGTCTGCATGGTTAAACCCTGTCTCAGACAATCAAGGGTTGGGACTACAGCCCAGTACACATGCCTGGAGCGTGCTGGGCCCTGGGAACCCCTAGCACTGTAAAGTCCAACAAAGGTCTTCTCCCTTGACCCTTTTTTTGTTTATAGTGTGGAAGGGACCACCATCATGACCGTGAGGGCAAGGTCCCTTCTGTATAGCAAGAAGCTGGGGAAGCTCACATTCCTATTTGTTTGCCAAGACTTTTTCATAAGAAAGAGAATAAACATGTTTTTGTGGTTAAAAAAAAAAAAAAAAAAAAAAAAAAAAAGGAAGTGTGTTACTTAAAATGCACTTTTTCGGATTTAAATAAAATATTCATTTGTATGTTTGTGGAAGATGTCATGATTTAAAAAAAAAAAAATGGACTCAGAAAATATCCAGTGTTTAATAGCACACTTTCAGGAGGGCTCATAAAATATCCAATGTTTAGTAACGCACTTTCAGGAGGAAATTGCACAGCTCTTCATTTCAGGCAGCACACCAACGGAATTTCCCCTGGTGCTTTAGTCCAAGTTGCTCGAGAATGGGTGGCTTCCTCAATGCATTAAATCATTCAGATATTTATTATATACCAGATACTCTGCTAAGGATTAGCAATAAAAACCATAAATACTATCAAAATATTTGTTACTGCGCAAGTGTGTACCCTGAAAGGATGTGGTTTTCTAAGATAGTGGATTTGGAAAGAAATTCCAGAGCAGATTGGTGAATATTATCAAAAAGGTATAGGAATGGAGAATCATGGGAAAATGGAAAGTACCTGACTTTACTGAGAAAGTGTGGCAGAATGTTCTGACAGATTCCTAAGATGGCAAAGGAGCGTGCAATAAGAAGTCATGCAAAATGGCCGAATCTGGAGTAGAAGGAGTATGGGGACCGTTGGAGGCAGCTCACACAGGCTGCCATTCTAGGGCACTGTTTGCTGTTCCGTTGTATTAGACACTGGATTGAGTAAATCTCAATCTTCCTCCATACTTATTACTACAAAACTTTACAAATCAAAATGCACCAACTAACCATTCAAAGAACACACAAAACCCAACCAAGCAACACACAGCACACCTGGACTAGGTCTTCCCTCTTATCCATACTCTCTGGCTACTGTGGACTATATCTACTCAGGGCTCACCAGAAGTCAGGCAAAGTGCTGGGCCTTTCAGGCCTCCTCTAATTTGTCTTTAGAACATCTGTGTTTGGTTTTTTGTTTGTTTGTTTGTTTTAATTACTTGTTTCCGGTGGGGAGGAGGTAAATTTCCAGAAGATGGCTGACATCGTAAAGGGCACTAGAAATTAAGACCATTTGTTGTTAGCGTCTGTTCTTACTGCTCCAGCAGCATCTAAATCCACAGTATCTGTAAGAATTCAGACTGGAGGCTGTTATCAGTGGATAATTTCAGAGAGTTGGTTGGACAATAACTATGCATGTCATTTTTTATTCTATTTATGTGGTTAAGATACAGGGAGATGGAGGAGGACAGCCAATGCCTTCTCATTCATATCCCAGAGGGAAGAGTATTTCCTGTGAGTCAAAGTAGAATATTTTATATCTAGGATTTAAAACTGCAGCACATATAGAACAAGAATTTCCTTTATGTTTTAGAAGATATATGCTACAATTAAAAGAGGTTGATGGGAGTAGTTTAGAGAAGTGATAATTGACTGGAGCTATTAGGACATAAAGAATGGCTGAGGCTCCCTCTTCTACCACATAATCACTTGATAAATTTCAGCCTCAGGGATCCATCTCTTGGGGCCATAAACAAGTAGCAATGGTCTCATTCACAGCTAAGCCTACAAATGGAGTTACCCCTCCTACTTGGTTAGGTGTGCTTTCATGATGTGTACAAAGGTATGATTCAGCAGCCAGAGGAAGCAGGGCATTCAGGCATGTGTGTGTGTGTGTGTATGTGTGTGTGTGTGTGTGTGTGTATGTGTGTGTGTGTGTGTGTGTGTGTGTGTGTGTGTGTGTGTCTCGTGTGTAGAAGGGAGGGTCTTGCTAGATTTTGTTACAGTTTTAAAAAGTGATTTCCATGTCTCATGGAACAACGTTAAAGAGTACACTGGTTGACTGTTTAGTATTCATATTCAGGAAAAGGAAGGACCCAATATGCTACACATTCAGGATACAAAATGGATTGGTAAACAAGCAAATTGCAAATTACTCCGTGAGATGATTTCATGAATTTGAATGGCTAGTCTGAATGTGGATCCCTGTGAGGGCAGTAAATTACCTCTCTCCATTTTGTGGCAGCACTTTGGTATAGAGGCATATGAAATATATGTTTGTACATAGGAATATAGAAATACTTGAATATGACAATATTCTATCTCCTTCTTCAATATGACTTGGGGATAATAAATAGTATCAGCTGCATATTGTGGAGAAAGACCATGAAGATAAAGGAAAAGTCTCACTATATGACTGAAGTTTGACACTGGTACCCAGACATCAATGCTTGTGCATCTTCTGGACCAATTCTGATTACCTTGTGTCCCTTGGGGAAGGGAAGGCTGTGCTAACAGCCTTTGAGCTGAAGAGCTCTCTCTGTCTCTCTCTGTCTCTCTGTCTCTCTGTCTCTCTGTCTCTGTCTTTGTCTCTCTGTCTCTGTCTCTGTCTCTGTCTCTCTCTCTCTCTCTCTCTCTCTCTCTCTCTCTCTCTCTCTCTCCCTGTATGTAAATGTTGGCCAATTCATTCTTTATAAACAAAAATCTTTATAAGCAAAAGTGGTTATGTATAGATAATAATTATTAGCAAATATAGCTACATTCACGTCAGATAAAGCTCTATAAGATATAGGTTAGAAAACCCTGTAACAAGAGAAATAGAATGCCTGCATCAATGTTAAATAAGGCAGACTTAGCGATGAACATTGGATCAGAAACAAAAATCAGACATTTTGTACTAAAATGTGGTCATCAGCAATACACAGCAATCATGAATATGACCACTGACAGTTTCAACATCTGAAAGGTCTATGTAGGTCAAATGCAAAGCTTGTGCACTTTTGATCAAATGTGCTACCACAGATGAAGAGTTCAACAGCTCAGCCAGGAACTCATATAATGAAGCTGTGTGCCAGGCAGCAGTGAGTGCATAAGCAATATTAATAGCCTTCCTGATCAACTCGCTCTTGTGGGTATTCCTAGAACACGAATCTCCATGCGTCCTTTTCAAAGGCAAACGCCACAGTTATCACGGTGGCTCTTATTCAGAGCCATGAAGCAATACAGTTTTGAGAGATTGGCATATTATTGTGTAGAAAGCAATACCAGCGAGAGACCCATAGTCTCCAAATGTTTAGAGTTATATAGAATACAGATTTAAAACTCATGAATCAGATAAGATATTACAAAGATAGTTAAAATATTTTGAGTGATAGATAATGGAAACACAACAAATAAAGGGATTTCTAGACCTATCTAAAGGGAACTTTGTCATTTTCAGGGCTTACATTTGACAGTAAGAAAAGTCTAAAATCAATAATGTAATATCTCTGTCTAGATGCCAGAAAGAACTAAGTGCAAAGTAGAGGGAAGAAAGAAACCCAAGGACAACGATGAGGGAAATGGAAAAGAAAGGTCAACTTTAAGTTTAAAATTAAAAAACAAATAATTTGTGGGTATGAGTGTGTATCTATGTGCATGCATATATGCAGTGTGTGTGTGTGTGTGTGTGTGTGTGTGTGTGTGTGTGTGTGTGTGTGTGTCCCCTGCATGCAGGTATCTACAGAGACCCAAAGAGAGTATCAGAAATCCTGGAGTTAGGCAGACATGAGCTGCCTGATGTGGTGCTGAACTCTGCACCTAGATCATCTGCAAGCACAGTGTGTGCTCTTCACTGCTGACCTATCTTTCCAGACCTGCTGACTTGTTCTTAAGAGTCATTTGTAGTTGCTTTTACCTGAATTACTCACTTAGGCATGTGTGAGTGTGTGAGTATGTGTGTGTGAGTATGAGTGTGAGTGTGAGTGTGTGTGTGTGTGTGTGTGTGTGTGTGTGTGGTGGGTTAGTGTGTATGCTCATGTATGTTGGTGCAGGTGCATACATGCCATAGAGCATGTGTGGAGGTTAGAGCACAACCCCAGGTGTCAGTTAGCCTTCCCATCTAGTTCTGAGGCCAAGTCTCCATCCAGGCCATTGCACACACCAGGCTAGCCCTCGGCCCCACCCCCCCCCCCACCTCAGAACTTCTGTTTGCCTCCCATCTTCCCGTGGGCATGCTGGAGTGACACAGCTACCCCTGGCTCTTAGGTATGTTCTGGGAATCAGAAGCCAGGTCAGGCTCATACAAGTGCTTTCACTGAGTCATCTCTCCAGCCCTCGCTTAGACACTTTGCAGTTCCTTATTGACTTGTGATGGTTTCCCTTTGAATACTAAAGTTGCTCATGATAACTTTTGTCCATGCGTGCCTTTTGTTGTTTATATATTAAAGTTGTTTAGCCCTTCTAGACTTGGTGTCCCATTTGGAAAGACCTGTCCTGCACTGGCCTTATGCAGGAAATTCTGTGGCGCTGTTTTAAGCTGTATCTGAATATGGCTGCCGAATGGCACAGTGATTGAATAGCTTTGTTGAAATGGCTACCTAATTGCCTCATTAACATTTCCCAAATAATCCAGATTGTTCCCATTGATACAAATAAACTAAAATAAAATCCCATATGCCTGTAGGTCTATTTACATAGTTTTTCATTGATCTATCTACTCATGTGCAGTGAGACAGTGCAGTAATTAATTAGATTTATAATAGGGCTCGTTCCAACTCAGTAACCTCCTCTTTCCAGCATTGATGTGCTCTGCTAGTTCGTTGCTATCGTCTTTAGGTTTGTAATCATTTTCTTTAGGAGGCCATGGGTTTTGGGGAAAATGGAGGAAGAGATGGTAACCTAAGGATCCTAAGTTGTAGCTGAGACTAGGCATAGTAGATGTGTTTTTTTCGTAAACTTAATCTTTTGGGGTGTCTTACTAAAGGCTTAAAAGTTCAAAGCTTTTCTGGGGCTAGGTGGCTGTTTTAGTGGATAAGCAAAGCAAGCAGGAGAGCCTGAGTCAGGATCCCCAGGATCCATGCAATAAGCCAAGCTTCATGTGGGTCCTGTAGTAAAGGGAGCAGGGGCTGTCTCTGACATGGACTCTGTTGCCTGCATTTTTATCATTTCCTCCCTGGCAGGACTGCCTTGCCTGGTCACAGGGAAAGAGGATGTGTTCAATCCTGATGCCACATGATGAGCTGGCGTGGGTTTGGGGGCTCTCCTTTTCTAAGAAAGAGAGAAGGGGAGGGGGAAAGAAGGAGAGAGGGTGGGACTGGGAGGAGAGGACAGATGGGACTATGACTGGGATGTAAAGTGAATAAATAAACACATTAAAAACAAAGCCCAATAGAATGGCTGGAATTCAACACTATGCAGGGAGAGGGAAGAGGCAGGAGGATTGCTGGGACTAGGTACCCAGCCTGCCTAGCTGAAAAGCAGCAAGCTCAGTGTTCAATGAGAGAACTTGTCTTGGGGTATCAGAGGATAGAAAAGGATACCTGAACCATCCTCCGGCTTTGGTGGATGTGTATACTTGCCCACTCATATGTAACACACACACACACACACACACACACACACACACACACACACACACACACACACACACACACTGAGCTTTCAAATTAGCACAAAGATAAACTTCCCGCCCTCTCAGTGAGAGTGACGCTGGCCTTGAGATTAGTGAAGACGATCTTAGGAAGGACCTGCCATCCCACAGCTGTTGTAAGTGATGCTTTTTCTCATGATACGTAAATTTTTATTTTGGAAATACTTGGAAAACAAACCTTATTTACGTGCATTGCTGAAGAAAGTCCACTCAGTTGTTTTTGCATTATTCCCCCCATGAGCTGTTGAATTTTACTTGTTGCTACGTTGGGGAATATTGGTGCATGGCTATTTGTAAGAGGTACTACATGGTTATGCAGTAGGAAATGTTATTATCAATTTTTTTAGTGTTTTTTATAAAAATAACAACAGGAAAACAGTTCCAACAACTGTGTTCTAAAACACATTTTGCAGCCAACAGCTAACCATGACTATTCCTTTACCATTTGCATTGTGTGGACAGAGCTGAACAGGCTGAACAACCAACAGCTAACCATGACTATTCCTTTACCATTTGCATTGTGTGAACAGAGCTGAACAGGCTGAATAGTAGCCAAGAAGACTGTGCATTCAAAGGTGTTTAGTGTCTGGACCTTGCAAAGCAAATTGCAGTCTCCTGCTATGGAATAGTTTAACTGGTATAGGGAGGATTGGTTAACTCAATCTGGGAGAAGTTCTGTGACGCCATTTTGGTTCATCACTCACTGAGATTGACACTTCCTTCTGCATCATTGTGATGCTGTCTTATCTTGTCACTTCCTGAGATTGACACTTCCTTCTGCATCATGTCTCTATTGCTGATATAACGCCTACTACTCGCTGTCCACTGGAGGTTATTTGTTTGCTTGGTTCTGTTGTTTTGTTTTGTTTTTGTGTGTGACTAGTATACTTGGCACGTACTCTTGAAAACAATATCTATTTTTGTGGGTTATATATCTACATATAATTAGCTTGATAGATATTATTTGCTTTGTATTTGCATCTGCCATGCCTTCATGTTTCTTCACTGACAATTTTTAAAGATGGGACAGATTATAAAATCTAAATTTTTGCTTTTCCTTATATCTTTGTTTTTGAATGTTGCTTTTATAGTCTTTGAGAGGCAAATAATCAAGATTATTAGATTCATAACATGGAGTATCATCTTCAATGGGTTAATTTCTTTTTCCCTAAATTTAATCTTCCCTGAACTGAAAACTTCCTCATCCATTTCATTACTATGAGTTGTCTTATGTGCTTTCACTATTTTGTTGTAATTTTCTGACAATGTGCTTTTGCAAATGATATGGTATTGAATGTGTGTCTATGATCATTTTATTGTTGAATACGCAGTAGTTTTCCTGGCTTTCTTCTTTTTAATTTTTGTAATTTTAATTTTATAAACTAAGTCACTTTTATTATAATTGGCGATTCAACTAATTATATTTCTATTCTCCGTATTTCTCAACTTAGTGATTATTTTTATACCCTTAATTCAAACATAGTTATCTTAATTATGTATGCTGTCATACCTGTCCTCTGAACACAGAAGCCAAGAACAGGAATAACTCCTTCCTTCTTAGCCCCACTTCCTTCACTTATTTTCTCTCTGTACTATCAGCAGCAAGATCTGTATTTTGTTACCTAATTTCTAAGTGTAGATAGTTGACAGATGACAGACATGTAGATGGATAATACACACTTCATGGAAATATTATGAGGACTTAGGATAGTGGCTGACCATTATTACCCAGCTAATGAATAAACTGGCTTCTTGTTTTATTATTATTTATAGTCCTTACACTTCTCAGCTCATAGAGTTAAGTGGATTTGATGTGATATCATTTATATTTCAGTTACTTAAATATACAGGTTTATTGGCAGGTTGTGGTCAGACTGTGGAGGAGGACCCCACATGTCAGAGGTGTGGGGGAGGGGAATAAGGCAGAAAAGGGAGGGAGGGTGTGAACCAGAAGATAAGAACGAGGGGATTACAATCCAGATGTAATGTGAATAAATTATAATAAAATATGTGTATAAAAAATAAACTATGTGTGTAAACATTGTTTCTTATTGTATGCCTAAAATAAACTTGTTTTGTTTTCATACATAACCTGTGGTTGGACAGTCCCAAGAGTTGTGGAAGACTCCTTCATGCCTCACCTGACTTCACATTGGTGCGGAGATATTTAAGCCACTGCCTACTGCTATTAATCTTAGAGTTATTAATCACTTAGACTTAATTTCTTCAATTTTTCTATGTACTTGAAATTTAATAGAGGTACAGGTTTGTTTTTAATTTCCCCACTATATCTTTTTGTTGTTTGGGTTTTCTTTAGTAATGATAATTATATGTGCTCACTACTTTTTTTTTTTTTTTTTTTTAGTGGTACACACTTTTTTAAATTTTTATTTTATTTTTTATTTTATTTTTAAATATTTTATTAATTTATTCATATTACATCTCAATTGTTAGCCCATCCCTTGTATCCTCCCATTCCTCCCTCCCTCCCACTTTCCCCCTAATCCCCTCCCCATGACTGTGACTGAGGGGGACCTCCTCCCCCTGTATATGCTCATAGGGTATCAAGTCTCTTCTTGGTGACCTATTACCCTTCCTCTGAGTGCCACCAGGCCTCCCCATTAAGGGGACAGGTCACAACTTTTTTATTCTTAGCCACTGAGCTTTTCTCTGGGGAGGGGGATGGGTGTCTTGTAATGTTTGTCTTTGCTTCTGGTGGGCTTCATTTCTGAGCTGGTTTTCTGCTTTAAAGTCTTACTTTAAGCCAGCTTTTGGCTTACAACATTCATCAAATCTTTACAGCCTTGGTCATTTGCCTATTACATTTTTGATTCATCCCATCTCTTTATTATATAGAGCTTGCCATTTGTTATTATTTCTTGTCTTCCTCAGAGTAGAGGCATCTGTAGTTTTAAAGTGGGGTTGGGCATTTTTTGTTTGGCTTTGTACATATTTGAATAATAATTCCTTCCTAGAGGAGGGACTGGGCAAGGTAGCTCTCATTTCACACAAGCAGATCTTTTCTCTCATGTCCAGTTATACATGAAGGTTGAATTTATCCTACCATTGTGTTTCCCAATGTTCTACATCTGCACTAGCAAAATTACATAGATAATGCAGGCCATTTCTCCTCCACCTTACTGCGGCTGCTCCTTGCAAGTGACCCATCAGTGTTCTGTCACTTGAAGCCCCATCATCCTTTTATCTTTGAAGCAGTAGAGGTTCAGGGTGACTTCCATCACCAAGACTGCTCTCCTGTTCCCTTCTTGAAAGCTGGGAATGGTCGCTGTTGCTTTGTAAGCTTCCTGTATCTGCACACGATGCTTCTAGGACTCCGTCTTGTATCCTAGTGTGAATCTCTCAGCTCTGGCTGCCCTCTCTTTGTTTCTCTTTTTAGTAGAAATACTATCTTCTTTTCTTCATATGTGAGTTTAGGAAGTACTGATTTTGTATCCTAGATTTCTGATTATGTTACATTTACCACCATGGAAAAATCACTAGAGCCACGCTTTTCTTGTTACTAGTTAGTAATTCTGGGACCTGGTTTTATGTTTTAACATTGGCCACTGACATATGTAAAAGCAGTATTTCCTTTTCACCACCAGTGCAAGCTGCCAAGTCCCAACGATTTCCCCAGTTGTATGATACACTGAATAAAAGAACTGCCTCATTAATCATTAAATAGTCAGTTCTAGGCCCACAAGGACTTCCTGTCCATGGGTGCCTGCCAGAGGAGACACCTCCCTCACCCTTTCCCTCCAGTGATCTGCTATTTATATACCTCTGCAATATTTACTAGGCAAAGTGTCAGTAGATTTGGTTTTATTCACCCTTTTAAGGAATTTCACCAAAGACTGGACAAATACCTCCTTGGGCTTTGTCATGCTTGACAGTCATTGTTGTCTGAGATACACTCCCTCTGTTTCAGAGCTTTCCATCCTTCAAGCATCCCATTTGTTTCTGAAGACATCTCCAACTGCCAGGCACACAACCCAGGCTGCCTTCTCTGAATTCCTGAAGTCCCTACCACCATATGGGGATGCATTGAGCTATGTTCCCCAGACACAGTGCTCACGCAGAAAGTTCAATCCTAGGAGTCACCATCTGGGTAGCTTTAATGCCTCTGTTTCTCTATGCCTCAGAATCTTAACCTAGAGTAGAGGCCATTTGACTTCATTTTCTTCTTTTTGAAACGTTTGATAAAATCCAAATCCCCCATGGTTTAAAAAATGAAAATGAACAGATGGTATTTGTACATGATAAGAATCGTGTATGTGCATATCGTTTATGAATAACACATGAAGGGGCATGGATGTATTTGGTGCCTAATATAGTCCAACACCTCTACCAGGTCCAGCCAGTGAGTTTTCATGAGGATAGGTCAGGTTGTCAGATTCTCTCTGTTTTTAAAAGATTCATTTTATTTTTATTTGTGTGCATGGTGTGTGTGTGTGTGTGTGTGTGTGTGTGTGTGTGTGTGTGTGTGTGTGTGTACGTACGTACTTGAATACAGGTGCCTGTAGAGGCCAAACAGAACATCAGATTTCTCACAGTTAGAATTATAGGCAGTTTTGAGCTGCCTTCTATGAGTGCTGGGAACTGAACTGGTGTCCTCTGGAGGAGCAGCAACCACTCTTAATGACAAGTCCATCTCTCCAACCCCTCAAAAAAATAAATTTTAATGAATGTGAGGTACAGGCTTCCTTGTCTTTTCTTATTTAACAATCTTTTGCACAACAAACTCTATATATGACAGTTATATTTTTGTTACTACTATACTTTCTGTATTTATATACTTTCTACATTTTATACTACTTTAAAATACCATCACATAAAAATATACCAAACCCCTAAAATGATTCCATTGATCCCTTTTTAAATGTACCCTTCATTATACCCGTGTTTTTTTTTTTAACAATGTCTGGTCTTTCTTCTGTTTCTATGGACTGATTTATATTTTCTAGAAATTATATAGATGAAAGCCTACATTTAATTTTCAGTTTAAAAATTTAATCGATATGGTAATCATACATACAAATCTTCTTTTGTTAACTACTCTGAGATGTGGAATTTGTTGTTGTTGTTGTTGTGATAATAATTTAATAGAGCTATAAAACCTTGGGGATTATTTCTTCTCTACAACTCCTCCCTTGCATCCAGCAGTTCATTTTATTGTCCATCTTTCTTCTTCTTCTCTTTTGAACACAACCTAACAATTTTAAGACACTACTAAGTTTTTATGTGTATCAGTATCATGTTCTTTTTTGCTATTAACTGGTATTCAATTGATCGGATATATTATTGTCTATACATTGAACTAGGCATTGGATAGCTTCTAGTATTTGGATTATACTAACTTAATTGCTATAAACAACCACACATAAGAAATTCCATGATTTCTTTCATTTGAACTAGAATGAACTCCTTAGATTAACTTGGTAAGTACATATTTAATTTTCATTTAAAAACTGCAAATGCCCTCTGCCTAGTTTTCCTGTTCCCGTATCCCTTTTTCTGGAAATCAGATGTTTGAGTTATATTTTGAATGTAACTCCAGATAATAGAGAAACCAGGTTTCCCTGGTATGAAACCAGGGGCTTGTCATTTCTATCATCCTCTCAAAACTAAGGTCTTTGATGAACATTCTAAGCTCAAGAGACCTGGACAATCACATTCTGTCCTTAAGGTGCTTTGGGGATAAGGAGATTAATTATCCCACAGCAAACGATTACATTCTCCCATAAGCATCTGTAAGTCCTAACTCCTATGACATCAGGCAGTGAGACCTTCAGGAACTGGTTTGTGTATGAGTCCTTGTAAGAGGGATTGAGGAGGACACAATAAGACATTAAATGTCTGTAGCAAAGGGCGGGGAGGTCGTTATCTTTTCCCGGTCACCTTAGAACCCAGATCTTATATTTCCTGTCTTCATCATGGTGAGAGATGAGTTTCTGTTGTTTGTAAGTCACACGTATTTTGCTTTAGTAACCCAAACTATGTTGTTTATCATACATATTTTTAAAAGAGTATTTGAATAAACATTTATTTTTATTTTAGTCTGTTTGTTGACATAGAGTTTCCCAAAAATGGAGTCCTGGCATTTTACTTCTTAAACAGTCAATTTTATAGCAATGTGTTTCCCCCTTATGTCAGAATAAGGCAGTGGCATATATAAATCAATTTTTATCTTATTTGTTATGCTTCTGTGTTGATCTGGTTACTTGTGTTTTGTACACGTCTTAAATTTTACAACTAAAATATAATCTCCCCATTTTTGCCTGCTATTATACTAAACAAGTAGTCCTGGGTGTAATAGGTTTTTGTTATGTGTTTCCTAACAGATTGTCTAGTGACATTGAGGAGTAAAGGGGCTGGTTAATATTCACTTAACGTTTACTCATTGAGTGCACAATGCCTGTCAGGTGTTGTTTTAAGGGATTTGACTATAAAAGTGACCACTTCAGGCACTATTTTCTGCCTTTACACAGTTTAACTTGTAGTGCGGGTTGATGCTGAAGAAAAAAGAAATGCAGTAAATATGACACATGATGTATCACAGGATGGCAAGGGTGGAAGTGAAAAACAAAGCAGGGACAAGTGGTAATGAGATGCTAGCTATACAGGCATTGGCAGAAGTATACTGTAAGAGGAGAGCCAGCACGCGTAGAAGTCGGTGGGAGCACCACTTGCTGGCAGCATGTTGAAGGAGCACTCTTGTTACAGTGAGATAAACACCCAAGCACAGAGCTCAGAGGGAGGAGAAGATCCTGGGTTCTCTATGGCATCTTTAACTCCTTGAATGGCATCTAGGTTCCATGGAGTTCTAGGCTTCTTTTTTAAAGACGCGAAACTCTTGTTTTATGTTTGTTTGGTTTAAACTCTCACTTGTCCAGTTCTTGAAAGAAATATATTCTAAGACGACATAGTTCACAAAATACCTTTCAGTAAGTAGTGAAGTGTTCAGTAATCCACCAATTTGTAAATTTCCTTGCATCTCATATGACTGAATCTGAAAAAAATTATTATTATTATTTATCATAGTTGTTGCTCCAGGCACAAGTCTCTCTTTTTTGTTTTTGTTTTTTCACAAGTAGCTTTTATTTGGTTTAACTGACTTTTAAAATTATTCAGTCCTATGGGGCTCCCTGAGTCTCTGGCTACTTCTTTGGGGAGCACGCTATGTGTCTGAGACCCAGATAACTACTTAGAGGAGGATGCTTATTTTAGGTCAAGGGTTTAGTGGCACCACAGAGAAATGGCTACCACTGAAACTATCTTGATGAAGTCAAATACGGGTTTTATCAGCTTCCAACCATTATGTAGTATAAAAGAATAGTGGTACCCAGGGCTGCCAGTGCATTTTTATTTAAACAACTATAATGGTCAATATTGACCTTAGACTAAGTGAAAATAGAGGCACACATATTTAACTTCCTCTACTTCCCAAGTTCAGGCTCAGTGGCGCCCACTGCTTCATGTTTGCCCCCACGCTTTCCCTGCATGGCGCACCATACCTTTATACTGTGACACAGAAGAAAGCCTTGCTGCAGTTATTTTTGTTAGATATCTTGTCACAGTGATACAGAGAATAACTGACACGGAAACCATAAATGAAAGCCAAGGCAGTGTGGAGAAGGGACAGAGTTATATTCCCTGTGTTGACCTCTTCCACGTGATCAGTTAACTTAAGCTAAAGAAACAAACCAGCGGGGGAAGGAGGGCAGAGAAGTAAGCTTTCTGGGTATTTAAAACATATTTCCAACAGTTTTGAGTGGTGTTTTGTAGCTTACGGATTTCTGGCCCGATTTAAAAAGTTATTTTTAGGATAAATAATGAATTTTATTAGGTTAAAAAAAAAACCTTTTATTCACCATAGAAGTATTCATCAACAATTATGAAAAGCTGGTGGCGAATTGCTTAGTGGGAAGAGGAGCTTGCTGCTAAGCCTGATAACCTGAGTTCAGTCTGTAGAAGTCACATGTTGGAAGGAGAGAACTGCCTTCCTCAAGCAGTCCTCTAAACCCTATTCATGCCACCCACCCCCAAAAAATAAACATGTATATCCAAAAAAAATTTTTTTTGAATTCTACTACTTTGTTTAAATATCACTATTATATACAGTATAATATCATTCCAGACAAATAAAAGATGTTCTCTAATTGTATCTTAAACAACAAATAATACTTACTTTATTGTGAGAGGTACTTACCTGCTTTGATAAAGCATCTCTATTCTACCTCAGTTGTTTTTAAAAAGCTTATGTACTTCACCTGCAGTGTATTATCTACAGACCTAAAATTGTGTTTCCTTGGGTGGAGGCAGGAGGATTGTCATTTTAGGGCTAGACTGGGCTACATAGAGAGACTGTCTTAAACAATAGAATTGACAACAAAATTTAAAATATGCTGCTTCCAGGTCTTGATTCAAATTGAAAACAAAGTTGTGAAAATTTGTAATCTCTACTAACATTCATTGGAAACAGTTGATACTGTATACACAGAGAAATATTTCTTCCAAGTACATCTAGATGTGCTAAAATGAAGGGGGGAAATATAAGGAAAGAATGTAAGGAATTCCCAGAAACAGAGAGTCTGCATCTACCCCAGTAATGGCTTCTTGAGGAAAATCACGTCTTTTATAATACAACATCTGGCTCATATTTTACATAAATAAAAACACAAGCACAGGAGAGAAGCAACGCAAGAGTGGAGTGGGAGGATGAAATGTGGGGTTTCTTGCGTAACTATTTGTAATAGCCAAGAAATCTAATTAGAAGAAACGTCATCTGATGAGACACTAGCCAAGATAATTCCACAGGCAAAGGAAGAAACTTGTGAGAAAAAGAAAGGAACAAAACTACTAGGTATAATTAAAAAACAAATGAACAGACATGGGGTGGAATGTACAGCTGAAGGACTCTACTCAGTCAAAACACCAATTAGCAATGGTTTCTCGTGGGACATTTATGACGTTAACCACAGAAATTCCATGTTGCAGTCAGTATGCTTTAACAGTCACAGGAGTATTCTTATGTGTGTGATCAGTCTCCTGTCACGTCCTTTTCCTTGTCAGCCTGGAGGAAGACAGAGTGACAATTAACCATGAAAACAGGAACGTATCACTGCAGTGGTACGTGGGCTAGGGGAACAGCTCCTTCATTGAAGCACCATCTCCATTGATTATGTTGGAAGTCATTTTGATATTAGAGTTGAGTATTATTGATTATTGATTCTTTGGTTAAACGTTCCTCTGGATTTTTCACTAGTATAGAAACTGAAGTAACAAATTGAAATCAAATAACATGGACTATGATTAAATAGTAACATCAACATATATTAAATAGTTTAAATTAAAAAGCAGCTGGGGTTTCATTTGTTCCTTTTATAAACGAGTTAGCTGCTTTGAGTTAGACAAGTTTTGCCTGGTAGGTTTGTTGTTGTTGTTGTTGTTGTTTATTTGTTGTTTGTTTTCTTCTTTCACAATAAAACTTGGCAAAGAAGGATAGGAATGAAACATTTCTGTGCCTCTTAGTAACTCAGATATTCTGGAGAAACCAATAATTCACTTATACTAGGGCCATTGAGGTTAATTTAAGCCTCCAAAGTCAATGTGTGAACAAAAATACTGGGAAAATATAGATCCTGTTGAAAACTAAAAATAAGAAAAACGACATATTTATGTAGAGTTCCTAAAGCAGAGCTCATCTGTATTTGTGCTGTTAAACACTCTTTTGCTGCACTTTCAGTTTTTTTCTTTATAATTCAGTAAGAACTTTGCTGACAAAAAAAATTTAGCACTTTCAGTGATATTTTGGCAACGACTATTACATTTTAGATTAAATGCACCAGTTTAGCCATTATGTATTTAAAATGTATAACTTTTGACCTACCATTTCTAAGAACTGATTCTAATTGAGTAAATACCCAGAAACATATACAGAAGAGCAGTTAATTTAACATGTTTACAATTGTAAAAGCTGGAACCAAGCTACATGTTCTAAGTAGGAGCAGGTTCCAAGTGTGTGGCTTCCTGGATGTGCTGAAGAGGTGGAGTCAGGCACTGTAAAGGCAGTAGGAGAGTCTGGCCAGCTCCCATCTTTAATGGCACTTTTGCTTATTGAGCCAATCACTCCCAAGAATGCTGGCTGTACTCAATGACACACACAACATGAGGAATGCTCGAAGGATGTCAAGAGTCACCAATAAAAACTGGGAAGATGTATTTTCACATTCCCATATAGTCCTTGAGTTGGCCACAGCCTATTTCGAAGGCACTTATATAAAACCAGCCAACAACTCTAGATTCCCACTTCCTCGGATTTCGTATCTCCTGCCAGCTTTAGGTTCTCCACCCCCCCACCCCCCCCAAGTCCTGTAAGTTATATTACAAGTAAATATGAGGATGTCAGCCCTTCTCTTTCTGGTTCTGACATCCTATTACTACACCTGGTTCGGAACGTCTCAGCAGAGTCCATGGTCACGATGCTTCTTTCTCGAGTCTTGAAACAAGCATGGTGATTATCCAGCTTGGAATCTGTAGCGGTAGACCTATCCCTTTGATCTGGCTTAAAATTCTGCTCTTCATCTTATCATAGCAACGATAAAATTCTTATCAAATGTCTTATCTGTGAGAAGTTTCTGCCCCTTATTTGGAATGTCTATAAATTCAGAAATTTGAACTTTACCAAATTTTTTTTCTGTATAAACTTACCATAATTTGAAGCACACGCATAGAATAAGGCAAGCAATTATGCGGATGCCATTAGGAACTACGATATTTGTGCTTGTTTGGGTTTTTTTCTAACTTGATACAAACTAGGAAGTCACCTGGAAAGAGAGAGAACCCCAACAGAGGAATGGCCCCCATGGCCATGTCTGTGGGCCATTTTCTTGATTAATGGTTGATGTAGGATGGCCTGTCCCACTGTCCCAGTGTCACTCCTTGGCAAGTAGACCTGGATTGTATAAGAAAGGGAGCTGAGAAAGCCTTGAGGAGAAAGACAAGAAGCAGGATTCCGAGATGCTAATTCTTACCTTGCCTTTCCTTGGTGATGGATCATGAAATATGAAACAAACCCTTTCCTCGCCCAAATTTGCTTTTGGTCTGTGCTTTCCATGGCAACAGAAAAGAAACTAGAGCAATGCTCAGTTCACATGAGAGGTACTCTAGGATCGAAGAAGCAAGGTAATATCAGTTAATGCTAAAAAGGAATGGAAAATGACAGTCTGAACTCAGGTTAGGTTCCTCGCTATATCTTCAGGAGTTGTTTTAGCTCTGTCCACTGAAAAGCACAGGAGCTAACATGAGTGTACACTTATAAGCACCTGGTCAGCAAACATTTCCTTCTGACGTCAGAGCACCTTGAAGAAATGGTTGGTTCCTGGAATAGTGTGGGAAAGAAGCAAAGCAAAGCGATCCAGGAATATATCTTCATATCAGAAAAAGAGGACACTATTAACAACTCTGGGCTGTATTGAGACAGTTGGGAACAGGCATGCCTAGCGAAATGTGGGACAGTGTAGAGTCACAGATGAAGGTGGCTGCAAGATCTGGAAACACAGTAACTGTGCTGACCTGCAGGGACGTTTACCAAGCTGTTAAAGGCATAGCACTCCCTAGATAATCCAGAGGAAAAGAGAAATCCCCCTTGATCTGAAACCTAGTGAGTCAAGGTTAAGAGTCAAAAAGTTATACTCTGTGTCAGCTATCTTTGGGAAAGCCATCATGAGGAAAAGTCCTGATTATGACAATGTCTTAGCTAGTCGATGCAGAAGCAATAACAGAATTAGGATGCTGCCATTGTTCTCTCTAGTGGGGCAAAGGATAGAGATAAAGCTCAGCAGTGGTTGTCAAAACTATTAGGTGCAAAAGAGGTGGGAAGTTTTATAATGGATGAACCAAGATGATATCATGTTGACCCAAGGGTCAATCTTAATCTTAAAGGAGCTAGGTCTGAAAATGTAGTCCAAATCATTTGGACACAGCATCTTACTGTAGATTCAGAGGAAGGTGAGGATGAAGATACATTTTAAAGACACATGAATTCAAATAGTCAAACCCAGCACATAGATTTCTTGGAAAAAACAAACACAGGAAACAAGTAAATTACAAATAGGAAAAGGGGTTGTGAATGGAACATTTGAAGAGGCTTTTGAGATTTAGTAACCAAATACCATGTGTGGCATTTTGGATTAGATCCCATTTTTAAAAAAAATACAGTGTATAGACAATATTTATAGAGTGCTTGTGAGATATTTGAAACAGATGGGATATTTGAGGGGGTTATGAGTTTATGTGAAGTAGTTTTAGGTGAAAAAAATATGACACTATATTTGTTTAACTTTTTACAGAGAACTTCTAGAACATTTCGAACGAAATGATAAGCTACTTTGTTCTTCTAAATTTTCCTGGGGTATAGGAGCAGTAGGGTAAGGCGGATACATAAGACAGGATTGACAAGATAATGAGCATTACCGAAGCTATATGATCAGCTACCCACAACCGAGGCACTTTAGAGAATTTTCTTTTCAGGTCTAATTATTGCAAACGAATGCCTGTGTTTACAACATCTTGGCCCATTTTTAAGTGGTGGTTTTCTGTTTATTCACAGGCATCTGTGCTAAAGAGAGATTATTTAGATAGTGATTATGTTGATGGGTGGCTCTAGTTTTCCTCTGTGATTTAAAGTGGGTTTTAATGATATCTAAAATATATATATATATATATATATATATATATATATATATATATATATATATATACTGGGTATTCTAATTACTTCCAGGAATCAGAATCTATAATTAAAGAAAGCATTAGCACCAGCTTCAAAGGTAGATGGATTTCTAGTAACAAGGTTGATTTTTGAGATCATCCCAAACTGTCACCCACTTGGTTTTTTTAAACAGCATCCACTGTGGTGGACCTAATGCCTGATATTTAACTTTATTTTTTTACAGTGAATGCTTTGTTCTCCTGGATCATTAATGCATAGGTACACGTAAACCCATTTTTGAGCAGTGATCTAAATTTTGTGAGCTCATCTTTCCAGCCCCGTTTTAAAGTTTTCACCACGTTTTAATAACATAGGACCCCTTCCGGCTATCCCAGGGAGAGGCGGGCATCGCCTTCACCTGCTTCCTGCTGCCAGAGCCAGGCTACAGACAATGCGAGGAGATAAACATTCTAGTGAGTGCAGATCATGATTACTTCTTTGTTTCTTGCTTTCCTTAAAATTAAGCTTATCTCCCTTTCTCTTTCATTGCATTATTCTTGGTCTGCTGGCTAATTCCTTGCACCTCCTAAAAATCTCCCAGGACAGTTTCCCACGAGATCAGTGAGGCCAATCCATTTGTCAAGACTTTTTCTTGTCTCACTTATCAGCTGTTTCTGGGTCTCCTCATGATTCCCCTCTGGTCTGGTTTCACTCTAGGTCTGTGGCACACTGACATCAAGGGGGCCTCTCTGAACTGGTCCTTTGGGTTTTTTTTTTGTTTTGTTTTGTTTTTTGTTTTTTGTTTTGTTTTGTTTTATTTTTAATCTCAACTTGGATTTCCTGCTTTCTATGTCATACTTTCCGCTTCATTCTGATGGGAGCATATGCTCCAGTTATTTGGTCTGGATTTAGGAGGCACATCCTTGATGACATCTAATTGACTGCCTCTCCCATGCAAGGCTTCCTGCCTTGCACTCCTGGGACCGCTTCTGTCTGAGGCGGGTCTGCCTGGGGTCTCCACCCACAATAGTTTAGAATCTCACTGCATTCCTTCCCGGTTGAGTCTCTTCCGGTCTGAAACTGATCCGTCCCTTGTCTTGGATCCGTTCCCTCTTCAGGCAGAAGCCATTATCTAAAGGATGCGCTGGAAGGGACAGTTTGGAACCAGACTCAATCCCAGAAGCCCGTATTTGAATGTGTAGTTCACACTTGCAGTGAACTTTCCTTCTGAATTGTGCAGACGTATTTACACTATCTTCTCAACTCACTATTACTGTCAAGGGGCCGTTACCTAGTGGGGCTTATGAGTCTCCGTAAGATCTTCTTATTTTCACATCTCAAAGCCGGCAGAGCCCTTTGTCCTCATCTTTCTCAGATTGCACATTTATGTCCTTCCTTCGGAATAATTCTTCCTCTGTTTCATCACCACGGGACACTTCAACATGGGGTTTCCGTAAACGTTTGTGCTTGCTCCTGCTTATAGCGTCTTTTTAAATTTTCACATATATGTCTTCCTCTCTGCTGAGAAATCTGTTATTTAGATACAGGATCTACTGGGTTGTTCCTTTAATACACACACACACACACACACGTATATATATAATTTATTTGGACATACCACCGTTTACCTATTAGTTTACTTAATCTAGTAATTTTTATCAGTTCTATAAGAATTTACCATAATATATGTTGATCATAATCACCCCCTCTTCCCTCTTCCTATATATTCTTCCCCCTCCATTTTTTCTTTCTCTTTTGCTTTACATTTTGGGTGATTTTACCTTCAAATATATCTGCCCATGGCATTAAAATTCCTACTATCATGTTTTCAATTGCTAAGGTTCATTTCAACTACTTTAAATGTCCTATTTTATAGCATTCCGTTCTTTTTTTTTTTTTTTTTCTTTGAAGCAGTCATAGATGTATACAATGTGTCTTGGTCACATTCACCCTTAACCCTTCTTTCTCTTCAATTTCTACTTGGACCCCTACTCAACACATTTCCTTTTAAATTCCATGCCCTCTTTTTAATTTTGTTTTATTTCTTTAATTTATAAGCCATTGAGTCGAGCTGGTACTGCCCATGGGTGTAATTGACTGGTATGGAGTTATCCAGCAAGGCATAGGCAACTTGACATAGTTACCACCAAAGCCAAGTGACTGTCCCCACAGCAGCTATCAACTGCTGCCTGTTCCTCAGGCCTTCTCTCATCCACACGTGTAGTGAGAATTTTGGTTTCTTTAAAAAAAAAATCCAGTTATGTTACGTGGATATTTTTTGTTTTAATCCAAGGTGTGGGATCTAGGGCTGCTTCAGATTGTCCACAGCAGCTGACTATAATGTGTCTTATGCTTTGGCAAGGGTGTGGTTTTTGTCAGCTACGGATAGTTTAATTCTGGGTACAAATGGGAGAGCCCCAGAGGGCCAGATGGTGCTCCCCCTGCTTTTGTTCCCGCTGCAGCTGGTCCCTGACTTTGTTAGTTCCTAGTGCTGGATTGCTGGTTGGTAGATTGCTAGCTGATGAAGAAGATTGGACTTGCCCATAAGAACCTGATGACCTGATCATCAGGAAGTTGTTTAAATAGATCTAGGTCCCCTTTCCACTCTAACTCTTTTTCTCACCTACCTAGTGTTGGGTAGTTGGAAGGATTGGGGTGGAGAAGAGTGATAGATACATGAACCCAAATACAATGGCTAAAAACTGTGCCTACACATGCTGGGTTTTCTAACTGGCTTAGTCTTGTGTAGGTGACCACAGCTACTGGAAGTTCATGTGTCCAACACCCATTTCATGTCTAGACAGCATTTCATAGCTCTCCTTCCCATCCCTCAGCTTGTACAAGTTTTTTTTGTCCCCTTTTCAGCACTGTTTCCTGAGCCATGGAGGTTGGATGGTTTTCCTGTCTATAACTCAGCACTCACAGTCACTGTTTCTCAGATCTTTGAACAGTCGTGGGACGGCATTAACCACCAGTCCGGCAATCAGGACCCCTCTCTCATGTTAAAATACCATCTTTATGTCTTTAAACATGAAATTGACATTTTTGAGTTTTTTTTTTAATGACACTTTTAGTCTTAAAAACTTTTGTGCACGTATACAATGTACATGAATCATATCCATTCGCCATCACCTCCCTCCAACTCCCTCTGCTGTCCCCACCTCATCTCCTGACTTTGTGGCCCGCCCTTGTATTGTTATTGATAACCTACTGAATGTAGTTAGTGCTGCTCATGTGCTCCTAGGCTGAGGGGCATTTGTGCGCAGCAGGTCTGTGCTTGGCTCTCCCCCTCGATCGTTTGGAATTGGGGTTACTTGGGTCTGCAAAATCAGACACTGAAGAGAGAACACAGCTCCATCTGAAGCTGTGCTAATCTCTCTAATCCTGTTTGTCTTGCCTTTGTAGTTTAAAAACCGCCGTTCTCATGGGAATACTCAAGAGGGGAAAACATTTTTCACTCACGTGCCCTAGCAGCAGTAGAAGTAGGAACAAGATGAAACAAGAAGAGAAGGGAGCCCTGTATCTCTCTGCTTTGTTCTACAGCCGATGCTATTGCCTGAGACATGTAATCTGACTCCAATATGGATAAAGTACCAGGTGTACTTAATTTGAAAGACATTGTGCAGAATTGTACAATGCCTCTGAAATGTCAAGGACATAAAAATAAGGAAAAACTCAGCAACTGTTACAGATTCATGACAGCGATAGGCAAAAGTCTTACTCTGGGCAGAATCCATTTGCTGTGAGAAGGTTTACTAAGAACATTATTAGTTTAACTTGAATGAACCCATTTCTGGATGTTAATTTCCTCATTTTGATGACAGTGAATGTCCTTGTTTGGAAGAAACAAATATACTCCAAAGTATTTAAATTGCTAGACTCTGGGTCATTCAACTTCCTACAAGTTCAAAATATAGTTTTTATAATCATATATTAAAATGTGACAAGATGCTTTAAAATTTTTGATGTATTTTAAATTTTAATTAAAATTATTTTTACATACAACATATTTTGATCATATTCTTTTCCTTTGTCCAACTCTTCTAAGATTCTCCATGCCCCTATCCACCCAACCTCATTCTCTCTCTCTCTCTCTCTCTCTCTCTCTCTCTCTCTCTCTCTCTCTCTCTCTCTCTCTCTCTCTCTTAAAAATAAAGACAAAAGCAAAACAAATAAATAAGAAAAAATAAATATTCCCAAACAAAAAGCTGGTCTCTCTGAGCCCCAATGAACCCAGATTAATTTACTCTGTAAGTCCTCTTGTGGTGTCCTTGACCCCTCAGGCTCCCTCAATCTTTCCTCCCACTCTTCCTCAAAACTCCCTGAGCTTGGCCTACTGTTTGGCTGTAGGTCTCTGCACTTGTTTCTATCAGCTTCTTGTTAAAGTGTCTCAGAAAACAGTGGTGCTAAGCTCCTGTTTGCAAATATAGCAGAGTATCATCAGTAGTGTTAGGGGTTGGCTCTCTCCCATGGGATGGGTCCCAAATTGGGCAGTCATTCCCTCATTTTGCCATTCCTTTAATCTCTACTCCATTCTAATCCATATATTTTTTTTAGGCAAGACAAATTTTGAGTTGAAAGTTTTATGGGTTGGTTGGTATCCCCCTCCATCCACTGAAGTCCCACCTAATAGGCTGAAATACTACATAAAAACAAAAAAGACTCTGGCATAAGGGACAAATGGGCCCTTAGTTCTGTTTCTCCAAGTCATGCTTTGTGCCCCTGATATGACAGACTTTATGTTATATTTGCCCAAAACTACATTAATGATGGTTTGAATCATGGATCAATTCCTCTCCGTGGCTGACAACTTTCATATTCATGCTTTTAGGTTTTTTGCTCATTTTGTTTTTCCTTCTCATCTTTGGGCCTTGTATCCTAAATAAGCTAATACAATTCATAGAAGAAAAAGCTAGGCATCATGCAACTGATGGTTACCAGCCCCTACAAAGTGTGGACCTAGTCAGTTATGAAATACAGAGAACATAGACGCCCAAGGTTGGGCTTCTCTAGTCACTAGGAGAGGGGGGAATGTAAGGACCAGACAAACTCCAATTTGAGAAAGAAACTCTGTTTTGTGTTAAACCTAGCCAAGGGCTGAACCCAGATTCCACAAAAACCCCAAACTAGCCTAAACAGAAAAATATTCCCTAGCAACACAATCAGCTCACCTTGGGAAAGTCCAAATATACTCTCTGCTGGTCAAGCTGACCAGCAGGTGGTCTGGCACATCGCAACAACTGAATAGGAGAAGCCAGGCCAAAGTTCCTAAAGCCCTTATGACTGCTTCAACCAATCTTTTCTATGGGCCAACTTACCCCTACACCTATTACCCAACCATCAAACGCCAAGGCTTGTAACTCCTTGCTTGCAGCTTTTCTGCCCAAGTGCCATCCAATCATATACTGTAAAAACCCATTTCTTTGTCTAAAACCCATAAAAAAAAACCCTCTCAATTGAGCCTTGAGGCTGCTTCCCTGCATCTGCTGTGTCAGTGCATAGGAGGGGTGGCCCGGGTTCGAACCTGCAATAAAGACTTCCTTGCCATTGCATTTGGACTCAGCTCTTGGGTGGTCTGTTCGGGGAGTCTCTCAAAATTTTGGTCATAACAATTACCCTGCACAAAACTAAAGTCCAAATGGATCAAAGACCTCAACATAAAAGCTGACACACTAATTCTAATAGAAGAGAAAATGGGGAAGAGCCTTGAACTCATTGGTACAGGAGGCAACTTACTGAATAGAATACCGACAGCTTACAAAGTAAGATCAACAATTAATAATTGGGACATCTTGAAATTGAAAAGCTTCTGCAAGGCAAAGGACACTGTCAAGAGGGGAAAAATGGCCACCTACAGAATGGGAAAGAATCTACACCAACCCTACATCTGACAGAGAGCTAATACCAAAATATATAAAGAACTCAAGGTAAACACCAACTTGTTAAAAAACTTGTTAAACACCACCAAACCAAATAACCCAATAGAAAAATGGGCTACAGGTCTCAACAGAAAATTCTGTTTAGAGGAATTTCTAATGGCCGAGAAGTATTTAAAGAAATGTTCAGTGTCCTTAGTCACCAGGGAAATGCAAATCAAAATGTCACTAGGATTCCGTCTTACACCTATCAGAATGGCTAAGATCAAAAACTGAAGTGACAGCACATGCTGGGGAGGGTGTGGAGCCAGAGGAACACTCCTCCATTGCTGATGAGAGTGCAAACTTGTACAATCACTGTGGAAATCAATCTGGAGGGTTCTCAGAAAAAGTGGCAAGATTTTCTTTTTTTTTTTTATTTAATTTTATTTTTAAAAAATGTATTCACTTTACATCCAGTCATACACCCTCCCTTGTTTCCTTCCCCCTACTCATCTCCCTTAGTCCTCAGAGAGGAGGGGTGTCCTTCTCCCCTACCAGCTGACCCCAGCCTATCAAGTCTCATCAGGACTGCCTCTGTGGCCTGATAAGGCACCCAGCCAGGGGAAAGTGATCAAAGTGCCGCCAATACAGTCCATGGCAGAGACAGCCCCTGTTCCCCTTAATAGATGACCCATATAGAGACTGACCTGCCTATAGGCTACATCTGAGGGGGGGGGAACTAGGAACTCTCTATGCATGGTCCGTGTTTGGTGCATTAGTCTCTGCTGCTCCCCCACACCCCCCCCAGTGGATTTGTTGGCTTTATTAGTCTTCTTGTAGAGTTCCTGTCCCCTCTATCCCCGAACTCATCCATAGGACTTCCCGTGCTCTGCCCAAAGTTTGGCTGTGAGACTCGGCTTCTGCTTTGATCCCCTGCTGAGTGGAGTCTTTCAGAGGATGTCTACAGTGGGCTCCCATCCTTGTTTATGTCACTAATAACACATGCTCAGAAAAATGTTAGTCATCACTTGAGAGAACTGAAGGAGAAATGCTCAGATCCATAGACCTACTTGAAATACTTTTATACTAGTAATTGATAGGAAAAGATACTTAAAATTTTAAACAAACATTTCCTTAATATTTTTTGGGGGGGTTCTAACTAAAAATAATCACATCATTTTCATCTTCACTTTGTCCTTTCCCTCCAGCTCTTTTCATGACACTCCCTCACAAATCCACACCCTCTTTTTCTTTGGTTATTACATTACACACACACAGACACACACACACACACACACACACACACACACACACACTTGCTGAGTCCATTTTCTGATGCTTATATGATCATATGATTCCAAAGCTGACAACTTCAATCCCTAGACAAAAAAACAACAGACACAGGGCTTGTCCCAGCACTTGGGAGGCAGGAGCAGATAGTCTCTTGAGTTTGAAGCCAGCCTGATCTACAAAGTGAATTCCAGAAGAGCCAAGGCTACATAGAGAAACCCTATCTTAGACAGATAGATAGGTAGATAGATAGATAGATAGATACATACATACATACATACATACATACATACATACATACTTACATACATACATACATATATACATACATACATACATACATACATACAGGAAGGAAGGAAAGAGAATCATAGACTTACAGGCAACTAGCACCACCCATGATAAGGGAAGTAAGTGAAATTCATCTTTCCTTGGGCTAGTTGACCTAACTGGTTATGCAATGCCAACCACCCAGCCTTGAGCAATGCTTTAAAACTCTCCACATAATCAAGTTGGGTCTCAGACTTGGGATCCTTTTGCCTCTTTTTCTTTGTGTGGGTGTTGTAGGTATGTGCAGCCATCCTAGGACAATACCTTTAGATGAGTGGTTCTAACTGACACAGACTGAATATACTGCACACTGAGAGAACACAGTCCTTTCGTTCATCCACAAAAACAGGATATTAAGATATTTTTAGCCGAACTGAAAACATACCTATTTATGTTCTTGGATAGGAACTGAACAAACTTAAATCGTTTCTGGGCCAAAAGAAACATCTTTAGAGAAGTGAGGCAGTATTCTAAGCAGATGACATTAGTTATAGTTATACCAATTCTCAATGAATGGTTATGGGTGCATATATTGTAAAAGTAACTCACTGAGTTTCTACTACATGAAGCTAGATAGAAGGAGAGCAAATTAAACTATGTAAAAAAATGTTCTGCTCAAACTATTGCACTAACCAGGGACAATACAATAGTAAACATAGAACCCCTACTCTGATCTACCCAATGGACAAGACATTCTTCACAGTTATATGGAGAACGGGGACTTACTCTGACATGAGCTTTGGTGCTCCATATTTAACCACCTCCCCTAGATGGGGAGGCCTGATGGCACTCAAAGAAAGAATAAGCAGGCTACCAAGATGAGACTTGATAGCCTATGACCATATAGTGGGGGAGGAGGTCCCCCTCTGTCATAGACCTTGGGGAGGGGAATAGGGTGAAAGTGGGAGGAAGGGAGGAATGGGAGGATACAAGTGATGAGATAATAATTGAATTGTAATTTGAATAAATTTAAAAAATTAAAAAAATAAAAACAAGATAATAAGGAATAATAAAAATGGTACCTTTTTTTTTAACGTCTTAACCATGGTTTCCCCTCTCTCTTCTCCTTTAAGTCCCTCCTCCATCTCCCCCTGATCCACCTCTATTTAAGTTCAGAAAAGCTTAGGCTTGGCATGACGATCAACCAAACATGGCATATCAAGTTGCAGTAAGTCTAGGCACCTCCTCTCATATTAATGCTACATGAGGCAACTCAATGGGAGGAAATGGGCCCCAAAAGCATGCAATATAGTCAGAGGCGGCCTTTGCTCTCCCTTTTTTTTTTTTTTTTTTTTTTTGTCAGTTATATTTGGTTCTATCCTAGGTCTCTGGTCTCTCAAGCCTCTGGGTCCTGGCCCTCTAAGAAGGATAAATTAGGGGCTGCAGAAATGCCTCAGTGGTGAAGATTGTTTGCTGTTTTTACAGAGGATGTGAGTCTGATTCCAGCACCTGCTCAGATTAGCTAACAACCGGCCTGTAGTTCCAGCTCCAGAGGATCCAACGCCCTCTTCTGGCCTCCACAGGCACCTGCACTCATGCACATACTTACCTAATTACAGATATACAATTATACATAATTTAAAAATAACACCTTTAAAAGGCTGTTTAAAAAGGATTAATTATGTATCACACACACATATATGTATACATACAATACATGCATATTGTTGTTTTTGAATTTAATAAATAGTCAAAAGTATGGGGTGTATTAGTGAAAGGCCTTTCAATGTTAGGCTAGCAGAGTTAGGACTGTCTATAGATTGACAGACACAGAACTTTGCTTGGTAATTGTGGTAATTTGAGTACAAATGGCCCCCCAGATATCCCATAGACCCACATGGAGTGGCACTATTAGGAGGTGTGACCTTGTTGGAGGAAGTGCATCACTAGGGGTGGGCTTTGAGGTCTCAGAAGTTCAAGTTGGGCCTAGTGGCTCACTGTCTCTTCCTGCTGCCTGAGGACCCGATTGTAGAACTCTCGGGTCCTTCTCCTTCACCATGCTTGCCTACACACCACTATGCTTTCCACCATGACAATAATGAACTAAACCCTCTGAGCTGTAAGCCAACTACAATTAAATATGTTTCTTTGTAAGAGCTGCTATGGTCATAGGGTCTCTTCAGAGCAATAGAACACTGGGTAAGATAGTAATTTTTCAGTAATGAATGCATCTAATCAAAGGTAGTCAGATGATGCCCATCAGTATCAACACTTGCATGCCCAGTCTGTGCCTGGCTGCAGCGAAGCTCTTAAATCATGGTAACTGGGCTGTTAGGATTCCTATCACAAGTCTTGGGATATGGATGCTTAACTTGTGACCAACCTTATCTCAGATTAGACTAGCGAACTGTCTTAAGGTGCCCTTTTTAGAAATTTTATTTTCTTTCCTTGCTTTTTTTTTTTTTTTTTTTTTTTAATTTCTGGTGAAGAAATAGGTAATCAGATCTTTTATCTCTAGTTTTTCAAGTACTTTATGCTACTCGAGAGCATGCTTTACATTAAATTAAGTGTGACATTTAAAGGGCATGATCCACTCCACGGTTTTGTGTTCTAGTCGATACAAGGTTTCCCTGCAAAGCCCAAGCTGGCTTTTTAAAATTCCAGTCTTCCTGCTTCAGTGTCTCAGGTGCTGGGGTCACAGACATGTGTGACCAAGTGCAGTTCCTATGTTATTTCTAAGTTGGAATTAGCATTGCTGATACATCCTTTTTGTGACTGAGTTAAAGGAACTAAGAAAAATATTCCTTATAACGGATCCATTGACTAATCATCTCACAAATGTGTGGCCAGATCATGTTCTCCATGACTTCTGGAAGTGGAGTCCACTGTGACAGAAGTCAAAGGGGGCCTGGGGAAGACATGGGCTGTGGTGTGGCTTCAGTTTGCACTTAAAATACTTAAAATGTTCCCACATGTCATATGCTTCTCCCTTCCGCATCCTGTCTGCTGTAGAAATGTCTCTGTCAGACAGAGAGCAAAAGGAGAAAGTTTAGGGGGTGGCAGTGGGTATAGTATAAAGAGGGGCAGAGTAGGCAGGGAATGCCTCCTGAGGTCAACACTATTTCAGGATTATGGTAAGAAGTCCCTGACTGACTTCTCCATGTTCTATTCAGAGGAATCGTGCATCTGGAATTTACCAGTTGCTATTGAGAAGACGCAGAGTTAGAGAAAAGTCCAGTGGGCACAAATGGGAAATAAGTTGACCAGGACCACAGAATTTGCCACTGGGTGCCTAAACAAACTCAACAGCTATCCAAGGTCGCTGATGGAGTATGACACTCTCCAGGCAAGCATGCGGACATGATTTCCCATCCCCAGAATCTCATAAAAGCTGACCACAGGAGCACTTGTAGCTATATTCCTACTGCTCCCGCCATGGTATGAGAGGCAAAGACAGGAGAACCCTAAAAGCTTAAGGGCCAGCTGCCCTGGCCTGTGCAGTGTGGAGCAGGAAGGGAGACTCCGTCTTGCATGAGGTGGAAGGTGAGACACACACACTGTAGTATGGTCACCACCACCCCCACCCTCACCCCCAGCACACAAAAGCATACAAGGCTAGCTAGGACCAGTTTCCCCAAAGTGCTTTCTATTCCAGAGAACCAACTATATCAGCTGCTCTGTAACACCCACCAACAGAGGCATAAAGAAGAAGAGTCATGACGAGGTCCATTTCTGCTGCTTTTCCCCCGCTTCCTACTTCATATAACCCTAGCTTTCCCTCCTCCACAAAGCCGGTGATCAACTGGAGAAATCCAAATGAGGAGAGAGAGTCCAAGACACACTTACCCTGAAAAGAAGATAGATCCATCTTATTGGAAATTATTTAGATAGGACACACTGACAACGGCCACTTTTTATTGTTCATTGAAAAAAAATCAGAACAATCACATAAAATAACCAAGGCTAAGTTTCTTTGGAGAACTAAACATAGCCTGTATAAATTTGTTCCTTGAATAAATACATATATATATGTAAAACAATATCTTCAAATTGGTAAGCAATTATCTGCATAATTAGCCGGAATTGTATTTGGTTTGCAACTGAGCAGAGTTTTCTCCAACTTGCTCCCTCTTGAGGGGTAATGAAGCAGTCAGTGACTGTCAATGTGAACTCTAGAGACAGTTTCTACACTTTAAAAATAAGGACATTCTATCGTTTGCCTCACTGGATGTGATAAAGATTGGATCAGCCAATGCACACAGAATATAAGATAAACTACCCCCACAGTAAGTACTCAGTAGGTGTTAGCTAGTGACAGACAAAGAAAGCCAATGCTTCAGATGTTCGAGTGTGTGTGTGAGCTCATTGCATTATGAGGTATTCTAGACTATCAGTAATGAGAGGGTAAGCTGCTTTTGAAGAGAAAGACAGCCTGTGAAGATAGGGCTAGCGGGGGAGCTAAGTCATGCAGTCTGGAGAAAACAAATGGTCTCTAATAAGAAAGGATGTCACAGGTGTGTGGACTTTAACAGCACAGGGACAGAGGCATTTCTAAAATTATGTTCAATGTTCTTTTTGTTCTCATCCCTTTGTTCTCAAAGACTCAGAAAGAATGACAAACCCACAGAGATTTCACATACCATCAGGGCAGGAGAACACACCCTGGAAATAGGAACGGTCTGCTTAGGTTTGTATATATGGCTGTAGGCCTTGGAACGTCCTCTGTTTTCACTGCACCCTGCACCTGGAATTCCATCCATATTGACAGGCCTTCAGGACATATCCATGACTAAGATCATCTTTTCCGACTGTCAAGACGTGACTAAAGAGATTATCAGCAGGCATGGACTAGTGCATTAAAGTTAGAAAGAAAAGGATCTCTGCTGACTTATGCTTCTTCATCGTCATTTTTAGAGCTTTATATCACATATTGGTATGACATGAAAGAATAGGATGGGGGAAGTCCCCATTCTCATGAGTGCAGCAAATTAAGTAGTGTATACTTCTGAACTTCAGGGACCTTTCTGTTTCATCTGCTGTGGCTTCTACATGGAGATTATTAGTTTAAGAGCTCTGGATTTTGCCAGTGGAATTCTCATGGATCCTCTTGATCCCTTCACCTTGAGACCATCATTCTATCTGTACAGTCTTCCCTGGGTTGTCCTGTTTGTTCTGCTGAGGCCTCTTGATTCAAGTTTTATTTGATGGTTAAACTCAAACATACCTTACACCGAATTAATGATATGGTCACAAAAGATAATTCTGGGGTACAAATTACAGGGTGTGGCAAATATTTGATGGGAAACAGGCTATTAAATGAGTTTTGCGTCATCTGTGGAGTCTGAGTGATGGTAAAGAGGTTGGTAAGAATGTGCGCAAGTCATTGTAATGGGTTGATCTCGGTTGTCAACGGGATCGGATAACAATTGTCTAAGAGAATATCAAGACACACTTATAGCTGCCTGCATAGCATTTCAAGAGACCGTGAGGAAATGAGGATGCTGACGTGGTAAATGTGCTGATGCTTCCTAGATTCATACCATGATAGATTCATACCATGATGACCCTCTTGGGAAGTAGTGATAGATTAAAAAGCAAGACCTGGGTGGAGAAGTAGGTCACTAGAGAGCAAGTCCTAGAGAGTTATATTTTTCTTTGGTTCCTTTCTGTATTCCCTATTAGTCTTGGTTTCTTGGCCACCATACTATGAATGGCTGTGACTCATTCCTACTGCAACCATAGAGGGGATACAACTGGAACTGAGAGTCAAAATAGTGATCTACCCTTTAAATTCTCATGGGCGTTTGGCTTACAGTGATGACAAAAAAGTGAGAAATATAGTCATGAAGGTGGGAAAGGATAGTGGTAGAGAGAGAACGAGAAAATAGCAAATATGGTGTAAGATAGAAACCAGGTTGATTAGCCTTCTGCCATACTTTAGGTTGTGTTTGATTTTGGCATACATAATTCCACGGTCCTAAACACATTTTAATTACTATTTTATACAAATGGGAAGGATTTAGAGGAAGAAACTAAAGCTAAATGAGCTTGAACAACCTGAGAGCCTAGCACAATAAACAGTAAAAACAGGTGTTTGCTTGATCTTGATTGAGTTCACTAACTGACTCTATGAATGAATATCACCACCTAGACTTGTAATGAGAGTGAAAGGCACATACTCAGTCACATGTGTGTTCTGATTTACCCTGTAACAATCCAAAGAGACCCAGAACATGACGAAAAGGACACAAGGAAACACAGGATTATCACTTAGAATCTGTGTTCATGGGTTCTCTACTGCTGTGACAAAATGCCTGGAAATAATGACATTAACAGGAATAAAGTTTCAATTGCTCGTGGTTTCAGAGTGTCCAGCCAATGGTTGCCTGGCCATGGTGTCCTGACCCTGTGAACCATCAAGCCAAGAAGCACCTTGTGGAGTGAAAGTACTTAATTTCCTGAGAGCAGGAAATAAAGAGACATGAGGGTTGTATTGTCTTCAGCAAGTGTCCTGCTTCTTTTCACCCACTCGCACCTCCCCCAAAAGGTTCTGCTGCTTCCCAATTAGGGTCACAAGCTGGACACCAACACCCAGCCTTCAGCACACGAACCTTTTGGGATCATAAAGTCCTGAACTGTGACAGTCTCTGTCCCTGGAGTATGTGATCAGTAGTACCCTGCTTGCTTTGAGTATGAGAATATTAAATGCAGTCTAGGACATCCCTGCCCTGGACTCTCTTATCTACCAATACTCTTCCTGTTTCAACAATCCAAGACTCATTAAATACACTGACCATTATATGAGAGAGAGTCAATATAAAATACAGGAACAAAGGTTCATCTCCAGGGCTTTCAGACATGTCCTTGTAATTCTTACTTTGTCAAGATACTGGTACTCATCAGGAATCTTGAAATATAAGAAAATTTATAGGAAGTGCATGGCATGCCTCCACTGATGGTCCAAGTCCATGAAAGACACGACCCACAAGCCAAATACAAACTCATAACCCTAGATGTAAGCCCTGGAGTGCATCACTGCTGACGTATCAATCAGAATGAGAACAGCTGGGTTCTATTGGTATTTGGACTCCGTTCGGAATTCCTTTGTTTCTCATCTATTCTAAAAGATTTTTTTGTTGTTGTTTTGTTTTGTTTGAAACCTCTCTAAATAATCCAGAATGCAGAGAATGTTTTCTGTGGACTGTTAGTAAATGTGTATGATACACATCTGCAAGCTACATGAGGAAGTGTTTTCTGCTGTGTGTTTTTATATTTATCTTTTTTTCAATCTGATATTTTGGAAAATGAAAAAGGACCATGTGCTTGGGTCTCATGAGCTGGCTGGTGGGTGTTCAGCTTGTTTAGATTATCAGATTTTTTTTACTAAATTATTATCTTTTATTAAGACCAAAATACCATTGGCTTGCAGCAAGCATTATCTGGTTGGGGAATCATGAAGATGTGGTTTTGATTCATTCACAGATTACAGCAAAGGCATTCGCTTATGGCCATTGTGACAGGCACTTTGGGTATTTCTTAATAGCCCTGAAGAATCAAAACTTGTAATATCTGTGAAGCTGCCAACTTAACTGAACTTTATGTAGAAGAGTCATTCTAACTCCAAATTATATTTGTTCTCATCGGGTCATGGTGTTTAGAGGGTCTAGCAAGGAAATGAGTCCATTCATGACCTTTTCAGGTAAAGAATGGTTTTCAGCTAGGAAAGAATCCCCGTGGCTCCTTTATCCATTCCTCTGTTCTCCCAAGTATATAAATAGTGAGACAAGGATGAGGGGGGAAAAAAAGCCCTCACAACAGCCCAACTAGCCAAATCAGTGCTGCATGGGTGGAGACCAGGATCATGAGGTTTGAATCAATTCATGTGCAAACATATGCTTCAGTGAAGGTTTTCCACTCTCGTTCATCGTCTTATGTATTTGACATGTTTCATATGTTGAAAACAATCTGATGGGGTTGAGGATGTAACTCAGTACTGGAGTGCTTGCTTCCCTAGCCTGGGTGAGGTCCTGGATTCGATACACAGTACTGAATAATAAAGCATCATACTGGGAAGACACTGCAGTGGGTGTAGTGTTGTGTTTTCAGGAGAAAAGGTGAGAATGACACCAGCAGGAAGCGATGGCAAAAAGGTCAAATGGGAAGGATAGAAAGTCATGGGCTACTGCAAAGCCAGATGTCAGATGTGGTAGGATTCTAGAACTCAGTTCTCTCACAGACATTTGTTATTGTTCTGTTGTCACTGTTCCACAGCACAATCTTTGGTGAACATTACATTTCAAGTACAGATATTTTCTCACATGTGTCTGTAAGCCTTGAGTCCATCTCCAGATCTCTAGAGTTGGAACTGGCTAGGCCTACTTTAGATGCTCTGACTTGATGCATAAGAAGTTTGATTTTTCACAAGCGGATGGTACACAGACCTTCTGGAATGTTGCCAGGTGCCTACCAGCCTCTTGCATGAGTGAGACCTCACAGGAACATTCACATCTGTATCTCACCATTACAGAGATGCTTTTCCATGGCTTTCTACAGAGCTTTGAAATGGCCCAGCAGAACCCTTTATCCACAGCCTGTTGCAGGATATTTTATTATACTTGTGAACCTGGAGATTGTGTTATTTCCTGGAAAAACCTGTTTCTAGTTTCTAGTGCTCAGCCTTAGCACACACCTTTAATCCAAGAGCTTTCTGCTTATTGTAAACAGGGTTAAATAAAGTCAACCATAATTCAAGAGGCTGAGCGAGCAACTAGTTGACGGGGAACAACTAGGGGAAAAAAAACAGAGTGAGAGGGAGTCAGGAGGACAAATAAAGAGATGCACAGGAACTGAGAGGGAAGCAGAATCAGTTTAAGTGGTTTTGTTTTAGATGGCATGGAGAACTTCTTTTTGGGACATCAGCGAAGGGGAAGGTCAGTTGGGTACTCTCTCTGCCTCTCTGAGACACCCCAGCATTTGGCTCTAAAGTATTTATTGATAAAATAGAATGTGTGAGATTTTCTTTAAAGACAACAACAACCAGCTCAGATGTCTGTAGGAACCATGACAGACCTGGCTCAGTGGCGACCAAGGTCTGGTCACACTTTCCTTCTTTCTATAATTTCCCATCATCTGTTGCCCTTTATTAAATCAGTTGGCTATGGCTAGGTCTACATGTCCTAATGTTCTGCCACCTTGAAAACTGAAGCAATATTAAGTCTCTTATGTTCAGTATCACCCAGAAGATGAAGGGACTGAACACTCCTCAATTGCCTCCCAACAATTCTACCACCAGCAAGGAAAAGAGACCAAGATGAGGCTTTCATTCTCCCTTATATGTTTTCCCAGTTTTCTGTTGGAGTGCTTTTTAAAGTAACTGATCAGTGGTAAAAGAAATACTTCTTCTGGCTGCATCTCTACTAAACATGGTGCTTTTCTTTCTTAATTGTTAACTTGTCACAGCAATCTAGGCAAGTATAGATTATGTGCCACAATTATTGTGGAGCTGTGTGCAGTGTAAGATGAGGTATAGAGGGGAGGACCAATCTGTAATATATAACACAGGAAAAAGGCCACACAGTTGCCATTTCTCAAAGCCATGTTACAATAATCCTCTTTAGTGCTCTTATATTCTGATTATCCTGGTAGAGACCCGGTTTATTCTTCTTGCTCCAGTAAATTCTCAAGTGTCAATTTTTCATTTTTATAATGTCTTCAATTGAATGGCAAATTACATGAAGTCTCTAATTCAGAGTATAATTTCCTGAAAGAAATGGAGTTTAGCTGTAGGTCAAGGCTAGCAAATTATTTTTAACTTATTTATAAGCTCTAAACAAAGGAAGCTTCAGAGGAGCTGGCTTGAGGAGACTTGAAGGCCGTGATTTAGATCATCAGAGGTGATGGAAAATGTCTTGCATGAGTGTAGTAGAGGTGAGTATACAAGTTATCCCAATTCTCTAGCTCAGGCAGGACTGTATAGATTGCTCATTGTACATCTACAGTGTACATAATTCACAAACTTTGATCATTTGGTGTCCAGAAGCCAGATAGATGGAGTAGGGTGATTCATAGTCACATAAAGATTAATCTACAGTGCCATAATCAAACTGTTCACCTTACACACAACTACATGCTTTTCTTTTATTTCCATCATATATAGACTGTTTGTTCATTTGTTTATCTATGCAGAGTTCACAAACTTTTATCTTTTATCTATCCATATGTTATCTCTTCCTATTATCTATATATCTGTCATCTTTATATCTATCTGTTTATATATTATTTATTTAATAAACATATACACATATGTAACATCTATTATCGATCACTATCACTTTCTTACCATCTTTCAATTTGTCTGTCTTGTACTTTAAATAATCTTTATTCCTTTTCCCACTTTCCTTTCCATGTGATCATTATAGCTTCTCCATATTTATTCCTTCCTACATGTATCAAAAATATACCTCCTGTTATGTGGGCCCAATTGTGGTCTTTCTGAATCTAATGACATGGGTTGAGTGGAAACAGGTGTCATAAGCATCCCTCATGGCTCCCTGAGAAGACCTTTCAGAAAAGTCCCTTACTATGCAATTGGATGCTCTACCCAACCTGCCACTAGAAATTCTAGGCCACTTCCTAGAAAAAAAAATCCAGAGCACTTTGAATGTAGAGCAATGTTCTCTGAATGTGGTCCTGCACAAGCCACGTCAGCCTTCTCTGGAGAAATGGAGTCTCTCAGATGCCGCCAGACTCCTCTTTGTGCACATCGAGGACCCCATAAATGTGCATTTAGTGATGTGGCCACATGCTCCTCAGCACACTGCTGAGGCTGAGTTATTCCCTGCGATCGCTTGACTCAAATCACTTTTTAAGTATCTCTGGAAGTATGCCAATTCTCTTCTTCCTTTTTTTCCTTATTGTGTCTCTTACCTCTTGCTCTTTTTTCAGCACACCAGGTTTCTGCCCATCCTTTACATATGCTTGGGGTGTCCTTTTCCCTTGAACTACCCATGACTACTCTTTATGGTCAAGGATATTAATGCATTCTCTAATGGTGAAGGTTAAAGCTTGTCCTGACCCCAACCAGCCCCTTCATTACACTAGAACTAATGACTCTCTCTCCCCTCTGTGCCTTTTTAGCTCTCTTCATGCAATTCCATTACAACACTCATTATGCATTTCTGGTTTTACATCTGTCGTCCTCTGCTGGAATACCTCTTATAATAGAGCAGGGACATTATCTTGGTAGATGCATGAATTAGTGAGTCGAGAGACTAGACATAGTCACTATTAACCTACCGCTGGCCCTGGTGCCGCCATTAGAGCAGCAGCAGAGAGATTCAGCAGAGCAGAAGGACCCCCTTCACGATGTTCTAACTCGTTAGCTTCGCGGAGCCCTTCTGCATCATTTCTATGGTTTCCATAGTTAAATACTCTTAGAGAACATTCACTTAAGAACAGACGAATAGGTTGCTTTGAGTCAGAGTGTGCCACAGCCTCGGTCGTGAGGCTGTGGATTTCTAAGAATATATGAAATCTTTCCAGAGTCATTTGATCTCAGAAACATTTCTCTATTGGACCTTTCATGGAATTCACATTTGGGGGAAACAGACTTTGATAAACTGTTTCAGGTAGTAGGACTGCACAGAAGCCATGTGCTCCTCTGTAAGTAGCGTCCCTGTCCCCTTGTTGCTTTTGTAGTAACAAAAGGTGTGGCAAGGACAGTGTCAACCTCACTTTGTCACCAGTAGCTTAACAAGCAGCAGAAAGAATTCTTTTTTTAAAAAAAAGATTTATTTATTTATGCATACAGTGTTTTGCCTACATGTCACCTGCACGCCAGAAGAAGGTAGCAGGTGTCATTATAGATGGTTGTGAGCCACCATGTGGTTGTTGGGAATTGCATTCAAGACCTTTGGAAGAGCAGCCAATGCTCTTAAGCTCGGAGCCATCTCTCCAGCCCCAGAAGGAATTCTTACCACCACCACTACTCATCTATGTATACTCTGTTCAAATTTGGCAAAACATTCTGTACCTTATTGCTAACCAAGGTACAGAAATGGTCTCATGTGTTTAGGCTAGAAGGAAAGGACTAGTGTGAAGGAATTTAAGTGGTTTGTATGAGGTTGGAGGGATGGCAGGGAGCTAGATTTCATGAACATCATAGGCACTGGGAGAAGGAATGGGGTTGGAGAGCAAAGGGTGGAAAGGCATGTGGACTTGGTTATTAAGTTTACAAAGGGTAACTTCATTGAAAGATTATCCACGTAGCACCCTATCCTAGTTTCCTCTCTGTTTGTGTGACCACATCAACTTAAGGGAGAAAGGGCTATTTGGCTTACAGTTTCAGGTTGTAGTTCACCATTGTGGGGAAGCCCAGGTAAGAACCTGAAGCAGATACTTACATCTACAGTCCAGAGACAGACAGAGTGCATGCATGCTTGCACCAGCTTGATTTTCCCACTTTTATACAGCCTATGACCTAAACCCAAGGGATGGTCTTGCTCACTTCTGGGATGAACCTTCCCACATCAGTTCATAGAATCAAGCTAATCCCCCACAGACACAATCACAAGTCAGCCTTATCTACACGATCGACCCCTTCGTGAGGATCTTTCTCCAGGTGATTTTAGATTGTGTCAGGTTGACAATTAAAACTAACCATCAAACAAACGAGTAAGCCCACTGTAAGTGATGGCTAGACAAAGAAATGGTTCCTTGTGTTCTACTTCATCCTGAAATTTATTTATAAAATAAAGGCAAAACCCAACTCTAATTCTCTTTCTACATCAAAAGCAAAAACTCTTCTTGAACCTAATCTCAACCACCGTTTTTTGAACTGAAAGACTCAGCCCTTTTTCTTTTTTTCATTTCAATCTTTCATCTCTATCTGCTTTCTTTCTGAATTGTATGTTTATGACCTTTGCCCAGTTGTCAGCCTAGGGCAAGTGTTTGGATACACATGTATATCACATGGTTTAAAGACTTCCTTTCTGCTTACATTAAATCAATATTTTGCTTTTGTCCATGTTAGCTCTCCTGTATCTACTTTCTTTTAAAGTTTTGTTTTATTTCTTTTGCTCTACAACTTTAAATGATATTACTTTTGTATATGGCTCTAGTTGTGCACTTCTTATATTGCTATTTATTATCTAGGACTACTCAGATTCTGAACCACTTGCTCTCATTGGCAATTTCAGATCATAAATTATGTCTGCAGGTAGGTAGACCTCTAAGCTGTCTTCTTAACCTAAGGTTGAAAGACTTGTTTTTGTAGTTTGCACAGGGCTGGTGCTCTATACAGCCCATGTTTGGCTTCTCACATCCCACAGTCACACTTTGAAGCAATTCCAGTGGAGGAAGCATACATGTCCCAGGGAACAACAGATGAAGCATATTTTTTAGCCTGAGGTCATTCATTGGTGACAATGGTGCTCCTAGGAGAGCCAAGCCTAGTCCTTGCAGAAATGGACACAAACTCCCCACCCTCCAGGATGAAAGCAGAGGGCCTCACAGGCTGGTTCTGTGGCTGGCATGAATATGGCCTACAGTTTGCCCTACTTCCCCTCTCTTCTTTATAGTTTTCAAAGCCTGCATGGCTAGCTTCTATTTTGTTGCTGCTGTTGTTTGATTACAAATAACTGCTCTGACCAGTGCAGTCGTCTTAACTCTCCTAGAATACACAGTGACATTTTCTCCCTTTATTTTTTTAAAGTTAGACTTACTTTCTATGGCTTAAAGTTTTGGGTAATTCAGAGTTTATTTGAAAGTAAAAGATGTGATAAATTCAGCCTCCTCTTATTCCTGTTAGCAACATCAAATACCTAGATATTCTCCAAGACCCCCTTACTGGACACCTCTTGATCTTCAGAAAAGCACATACACAACACGCATGGGTGTATTCACTCATGTCACTCATTGCTTTGGGTAGTCCTGTAATATTTATGCAAAGTTTAATATAGATTTCTATCTTATTTTGAAGAGTTAGTCTTATATATTTATTTCTTTTTCACCATTTAAAATTTATTAGGTTCTTCTTCCCATATTATTTTTCTAAATAAACATTAGAACCAAGATGCTAAATCCTTTATGAAACCACTAGTAACGTCTATTTAGTGGCTTTTTTTCCCCTCACAGTCTACAATAACGATGATTTGAAAACTAGGTATTTCTCTATGTAACAGTCCAATTGACAGCTAGACAAGCCTTTCTCTAGTCTCCTATGTAAGAGCTTGGAAAATCTAATACTGTTCTGGAAATAATGCTTTTCTCCCTTTCTCTACCATCCCCCTTCCTCATTATATCGATGCATGCACAGGGCTTTAAAAATTATGTGTGTTGTAATACATCACTGTCATTCTGCTTGATGGTCCCTGCTTTGCCAGTGGGAGTCCCTGGAAGCCAGCTCCTGTGTCCTTTTGGCATGACTCCATTAATCTTTAAACATAGCCCCCATAAATCCTTCTGGCTGAATTTCTACTATGGGTGGGAAGCTGAATTGCATATAATTAAATTATAGAATGAAATAAAAATGCAACTGGCTTCCCCTCTCACTGCGCATGTATCGGTGCACCCAACCCTTGATACAAACCATTTATGAACGTTTGATGCTCTCGTGTCTCTATAATGTCAGCATATTTTATTGTTTTGTTATTTCTGCTTTCGCAAGGATCTAATATATCCTGAACATGCAAGGATGTCAGTAACTATTCATCTTAAAGAATTTTAAGACAGTTAGAGACCCCTTATCTTGTGTGGGGGAGAAACCCTGCCTGGGGCAAGCAGGAGCATGTCCTTGAGAAGGCTCAGCTGGCATAAACTGAACTGTCATCTGATTTACACATTGGTACACAGACTTTTTTTTTATAGAGCTGACCCTTGGCTACACAAGACTTAATAAAAATGTTGGCTCCATACCAAACCTCTGATTATTGTTTTCAACCAACTTTAAATGGTGACCAAATAATATATGTCATAATTTAAAGACCTGTTCACACAGTTACTCATAACCATTCAAACTAACTGAGATAAAGTGACTATAAATGCTAAGTTGGAGGTGAGACATCAGTCCCAATGCTCAGGGAATATCATTGAAGAGGGGCTAAAAGAATGTAAAAGCAGGAGGATCAGGATGAGGGCCAGGCCATATCCAGAAATCAGGGAATTCACAAGGGACTATGGGTGGTATGTCAGGAGAGCACTAGAGAAGAAAATAATAACAGGAAAGTTTATGTGGAAGGGGAAATGGGGAAAATGGGAGGAGGCTCTAACTGGGGAAGGCGGAAGGAGGTCAGTATAGATATGTGTAACAATAACAGTTAAAATGACAATGATGATGATGATGATGATGATGATAAATAGTTAAAGTAATGACTTTAAGAGGGAGTAAGGGAAAGTACATAAAGTGGTTTGAGGATGAGAAGAGAAAAATGATGCAATTATGTTTTAATTTTTCTAATTAAAATATACTTAAACAAAACATTCTTAAAGTTGCTGGCTCAAGTGCCATAAATCATTAAATGGATTTTCACTTGCATTGGGACAGAACAAAACAATTTCTGAAATGGCCCTGAGCCCTTCCTCCTATCATTTTGTGCTAAATATTTATGTTAAGTGGCATTCTCAGTGTTGATAATCATAAAATAAAATGTATTATTCAGATTTGGAAACTGTCGACAGTTCTTTATGCCCTGCAAAATTCAATACTCAACAAAATTTTACTCCTCTATATAAAGCCCCACAATTCCATTCTTCTCATTTGTACACAAACTTGGTTTCATTTTTAGTTAATGGTAAATTGATGTTTACCAAAATAAATTTCATTATTTGTTATCAGAAGAATAAGCAAAACCACTGTTAATACATGGAAATGTAAATAAAACACTCTGTTCCCTACCTCAGTCTTTCCTTGTCCATTCCTATGTCCTGGGAAATTTTGTCCATAATAGTTCAGAAAGCCGTTCCTAGTTTTCTAAGATATGGATTCAAAGTCCCGATTTAGCTAGGTGCCTAGGAGGCAGAATTAGGTGGGACCTCTGTGTTTGCAGCCACTCTGATCTATAGAGGGAGTTCTGGGACAGCCAGGGCGGAGACAGAGAAACCCTGTCTCAAAAAAGGAAAGAAAAGAACAACAAAAAGTTAAAGTCTTGCTTTGTCAGTTTTTGCCAAAGCTGCTGGCTTTTTGCTGTGATTGAGAAAAATGTAAATGTGGCACACATTTTCCTTGTTCTGTTGGCCCACAAGTTTGTGACTGTGAGTAGCAAACAGGGCTATACTAGTTCCATTAGGGCTGTTGCAGCAGAAAGCCACACCTTGCGTAGTTTGAGCAGCCGGTATGTATTTCCTGAGAGTTCAGGAGACTGAAACCGGAAACCCAAGATCAGGATGTCAGAAATGCTGGCTTCTTCTGGGGTCTGTGAGATGGGGGAATCTGCCCAGGTCCCCTTCCTGGCCATAGAGACAGCCATCTTTCTCCTTCATCTTTCACACCACTTTGCCTCTCTGCATAAACTCCTCTGTCTCAGCCCCCACTTTTTAAGATGCTACCAGGTATATTGCCTTAAGACCTACCCTTATAGTCTCTTTTAACTTAATTATCTCTCTCTGCAATTACCCACAATTTGAGGTCCCAAGAATTAGGACCTCAACACATATTTTGGGTAACACATAACTCGGCGATTATATTTTTATTTTTTTTTTATAACACCAATTATGTGGTTTGATTGAGAGATTTTTTTCCCCATCGACGACTCAGGCATTTGAACTCTTGATCCCCGGTGGACAGCGCTGTTCGGCAGGGTGTGAAAGTGTAGGAAGGTGCCCCTTTGCAGAAACAAGCAGGTCGTTAGGGATGGGCTTTGAGATCTTACAGCCTTGTCTCGTGCTCGGCTCACGCACTGCTTAGTGTTTTCAGCTGAAGATGTGATCTCTAAGCCTCCTGCTCGGGCTGTCTGTGAATGTCTACTCTCCCACTGGGACCCTAGACCCCAATAATCTCTTTCTTCCATACATTGCTTTTCTGTTTTATCACAGCAGGAGGAGAGTCGGTAACGCAGCCGCTGTTAGAAGTCCTCTGTGCATGGTCCACTTCATACCGTGACGGCGACCGTCCTGCCTGTCTCTCAATGCCTTCTACCAGCCCCTCCTCCCACAATGCGTCTTCTCTATTTTACTTTTAAACCATCAAAGGTGATCCGTGCTACATCTTGTTCTTTAAACATCTTCCAGATTTCCTATGTTATCTATAGCTTGGCTTCCAAACTTGACATTCCATAAACACGTTTTCATTATTATTATGACCATATAGAAGCTACTCGTCATAGAACTGTCAGTTGATCGTGGCCTTCTGGTCTCCAAACTTGTGAGAGAATACATTTCAAGCATCTGAACTCCCTGGCCCGGTTGTATTTTGTGATAGCAGCCTGGCAGCTGGGCGGACTCTTTTCCTCTAGGTTTTTGTGTCTGGAAGGCTCTAACCCATAATTCCATGCCGAACACGTTATTCTAGTCTCTGACACAAATAGCATGGTTAGATTTCTGGTCTTTGCTCTTCCAGAGGACGAGCATCCACCACTTTCCTAAGTCCCAGCTTCCTCCTGCTTCCTGTATATTCCCAATGACAAACAGTCCTGTGAAACTTCCCAACCAAGACATCTTTTCAGGATAAATTTTGGAGTCTCTGAGCATTGAATGTATCTCTACGTTTTTTATCACTCATATAAAAAAGAATTAAAAATTATTTTCTCTTGGAAAATTTCCTCACGTATTTGTGATAAAATAATTGTGGTTTTCCTGTTTCTGTGCTTTCTCTGTTCACTGATTTTGTTGTTGTTCATCTGGAAGTTCCTAGAGTCTCCTCTGTGGGGACTGTGATGTCACAGTATTGTATTCAGGCTTTGGTATTTTTTTCTTATATGTTTTCCTTATCTCAAAACATGTCATTCATAGGAAGCAACTTGCAGTGGCTTTCAGAAGCAAAAATTGGGTTAATAAGACTTCATAAACCAAAAATGACAACAATGGGTAACAATATATTAGGTAAAATTCATACATATATCCAAGTCATTAGCATTACCTGAAGGGTTCAAGGACCAGGCAAAGATGTAAAACCAGTTGTGAATCGGCAAACATCATTTACTGTTTTTAATATGATGGCTAAATTCAATCAAGGATTCTCCATGGCTGCTTGTACCATGGGTTGAATGAATATGAGATGAGCTTGTAGTAGGCCCAAAGCAGCAGCTCATGAATTCATTCTGAATTGCCGGGAGCCACACCTTCTTAATATCAGTGTACAGCACTCACTGTCTGATAGCCAAAGCAAGCACCATCCCTGCTGCAAATCATATTTTAAATGTCAAAGAAAGCCTTTTCCCTCATTTCTAATCATTCCTCAGGACTTTGTTTTTCTTGTATTTCTTTGTAAGTGTAGTATCTTCTCAAGCTTCTTTTAAAATGGTTAATTCAAATTATTTTAAGTTTTCCTCTGTGTGAATAATCTTTATTTACAAAGACATGTTTGATCTGTAGAAGCCTTGGTCTTTTTGTGTGTGGACATTTTTATTGTAGGCTTTACTTTAATGACCAGTGTCTCTTGGTAGCCTAACCACAAGTACCATAGCCTAACTGGGGTTCCTCTCATCTAAAGTGAGTTCTGCTTCCTCCGAGCTTTGGCTTAGGTCAGCACTGGAAGCAGAGGTTAATTGCTTCTTTGTAGGATTCAAAGCTCTCTAGCATCTGTGGGTCTAGTTTCCAGCCAACTTATGAAAGCAAGCTGTAGCTTTCCTGCACGCTTTTCAAGCTGTGTCCGCCCTAGGCAATTCCAGCAGACTCCTTTCCAACAATTTTCCATCCTCCCGAGATTCTTCATTCTCTTATCTTCGGATGGCTGGTCTCTAGCTCTGTTTGCTAGATTTTACGGCATTTCTCCCTCTGTTGGGCTTTGCATCAGCTGCTATGACCACCAACCACATTAGCTCCATGGCTCACAATGTGGCTTTGCTCCCTGGTCCTGTTGCGTAAGGCTGTGGGGTCAGCAGCTGTTCTGCATCATGGTGCCTGGCTTGTTCTCCTTGTGGTGCCCAGGGCAAAGCAGCATCCCTTATCTGAGTGAGACTGTCTGCTCCTATAGGAAGAACAGAGGCACAAGAGGTCTAGTGCCAAGCTCCTTGAGCTCACTTAAGGTCTCTGTCGTGTGGCATTTAAACTTCCACTATGTCCTGTGAGCCAAACACAGAGCAGAAAGACAGTTAGCTAAACATTTTATCTAGAATGAAATGTCCCCACAGATTAGCATACACACACACACACACACACACACACACACACACACACACACACCATAAAACAACAACCTCTTGGTGCCCCTTAAGTTTCTTAAATTGTGTCTGCCTGTCTGTCTGTCTGTCTGTTCGTCTGCCTGCTGTTTGCCTGTCTGACTGTGCTTGCTATGGTGTATGAGTAGACGGCAGAGAACAGCTTGCCGAAATCAATTTTCTTCTTCCTCCATGTCAGTCTTGGGTTTGAACTCGGGTCTTCAGGCTTCTGGCAAGCACTTTTACCCACCAAGCCATCTCTCCAGCCTCACAGTTCCTTTGTTTAAGAAAAAAAATGAAAACAAAGGTAGCCTCTTCACCAAAGCTTTGCTGTGAAGAAGAAATGAGTAGAGACAGTTAGGGGCTCGGATGGTCTGTAGCACAGAGGGAAGGTGTACTGAATACTGGTCCTCCAGATTTTCATTGAAAGCAAGATTGACTTGAGGACACTGAGCAACCTGTAAATACTTCTTTGTGGAAAATGATTCTGGGAAAGACGTGATCTCTTTGCAAACAGATGACACACCACAGGGAGTAGGGCAGGTGCTCCCTCCATCCTCACAGGGCCACTTTTCCAGCGGACTCTGGACCACAGCGCAAAGCGCTCAGAGAGCAGAGGCGACAGCCAAGGCCACTGCTGCTTTCAGGGCAGATAGTTGAAAACGATTGAAATTCAGAGCTCCAGGAAGTGGGAGAGTTTTGATAATTTGATAGTTTCTTTCCTTTATGTTATTGAAATCTTAATCGTTAAAACTGTGATGACCATCCGGAGGCGGCGGGGGTTAGGGGCGGGGGACAGACAGCCTTTCTGCAGCTGGTTTCTCTGAACCAGAGGATGCAAAGGAGAAAGAATGTGATGACTTGTGCTTCGTTACTTTTGGAAAGATAATATCAAATAAGTGTTTGGGAGCTTGGAATGATTTTTCCCAGCTTGAGGTTATATTTCTTTCTTTTCACTTACTTTTCCCTTTCTTTTGTTAAATGAGGTTAATTGATTATACAGAATAAGTCCTTTAATTTAGGCAAGTTGTTGAACCTCCCAGTGTTTTTATGTTGCTGATTAGCATTATCTATCTTTGAGCTATGTATCTGGGAAAAGACAGATTGCTCTCTGTGCCTATGCCAAAATGAGAGCTCATAAAACAATACTAAGCTTATTTGTTTAGGGGTTAAGATGCCTTTAGGTCTAGATAGATGTTTTAAATGATATAGATGAGATATGATAGATATTGATGTACATTCAGAATTTTAGACTCACCAATATAGGATATATGTTTTCATCAAGGTTGCCAAGTACAAATGGTCAAAACACTATGAATGTAACATTAATATAATTCCTGATTGTTTTGTGGCTCTTCTTGCTGTATGTGGTTTATTTCGTATATATGTCATAATAATATAAATGTATATGTAAAAATATTTAAAAAAAAATAATAATACTTGGCTCCCCCCCTTCCTGATCCAAAAGAAAAATGTTTAATTTTAAACATTTGCTTAATATTCATCTGGGATACAAAAGTATTTTTATATACTGTGAATAAAAAACTTAACTGTGGAGCCATCCCAGATTTGTGTGTTTCTAAAAAGACATCATCTTTAGGACAGGAATGGTATATTATAAGTATTTGAGGAGGACAAGGTAACCAAAATACTATCACCCATTAGTTTGGGATGATATTCTTGGGGAAAAAACTGTATTTTGTGATGTTTAAAAACTAATAGGCTTTTCAGCAAGTCTGGAGAGAAGCCAGTTGACTAAAAGTTCATTTCTAGCATGGAGGAGAAAAAAACAAAACAACAACAAAACCAACCTCAGTCTTGAAAGACACAAAAACCAAGTGAGACTGAAGACGGTGCTGAGGGCTGGAGACGGTTTGCATCTGTGGACTTGTATCCACATGCTCTGGAGAAGTAGGGATGGGATCCGGAAGAGCATCAGAAAACAGCTCACATACACAAGCCATTCAGTCTGCTCTCTGTTTCCGTGAACCTTAAGATTGCCCGACAAATGATCAGGGGCTAGAAGTAAGTGCCAACTCATTCTGTGAACCCAGATGTTGGGGAAAGTCGAGGCTCAGCAATGCAGGGCAGTGGGTTCTGGCCTACACCCTGAACTGTCCACTTCCACACTTCATACCTAGGTTCTGCCATCAAATATGATGAAATTCATGCTAAGGGATTAAAATATCATTTTCTAATTGCCCTGTATTCTTGTGCCTATGTTTTATTGCAAATTTGCACTTTACAAAAAGAAAAAATTAAAAATATAAATGTGTTCATGTTTACCTAATTTATATTTAGAGTGTGCCATCCACCGTGTATGTATGGAGTGGGGGTAGGGAGAGAGAGAGAGAGAGAGAGAGAGAGAGAGAGAGAGAGAGAGAGAGAGAGAGAGAGAGAGAGAGAGAGAGAGAGAGAGAGAGAACTTCATCTGTCCTGTGTGTTTAAACCAGCTGAGTTAGAACATTGCTATCTTCACACATTCTTAGAGCCACTACCCTCTTCCGCAGTCTTAAATTTTCCCCTCAGGTTATAGGAAGAGGGAAACACATTTGAGTGGGCTGTCGACATCTGGTAATTTGTAGGGCCTTGAAGCAATTACATTAGCCTCGCAGCAGCATAATTGACTGCAGGCGGCGGTCCCTCACTGCATAGCTATGCACCCCACAGTAAAATATGCAGCAGGGGATTTCTGGCAGCATCTATGGCGGATGAAGTGTTTCAGCTGCACTTGTTTTAGCGCCATGGTCATGATGACCTCAAAAAACGAGGATTGCTTTCTTGGAGGCAAAGGGTGTGGAGCGTCAAATGAGTAGAACTACTGTTCTTTAAGAGTGCAGAATGCAATGTGATTCTTGGAATGAAATAAACCAAAAGGGAACTTCTGGGTTTATCTTATTATCCTCTGCCTCCTTGAGAGAAAGCCTGCTCTACTTCATGTCACGTAGACTAGGAAAGAGGCAACGTGCTTATGCTCCCAAAGTGAGTCTGTGTGCACAAGCTCAGGCAGCGGTCAACTGTAGATAATTATTTACCAAAGGCACCACTGCTAGGCTCAGAAGTGCACATTAAAACAAAAGCAGCATCTGGCCGCAGTAAGCAGGAGAACGGCTTTCCCATGTTCTGCTTGTGGGATTACAGAGTGGTGCAAAAAGGTTAAAGAACGCCTCTGCTAAAACGGAAAACCACACATGTGGAAAGCCCCGGATGCTCCATGTATAAGTGTTAATGTGGAGCCATTGTTGTACCAATGGCTGCAGACACACGAGCAGGGCCACCTATAGCTGCATCATTATAGATAATGATGAACTGAGAACATTGTGGGTGTCCATCCCTGGGAGGTTATCAAGTAAATCGGTTCAATTGAAAAGTTTGGGGCTGGAGAGGTGGCTTGGCTACTGAAACGATCGGTTGTGACGCCGTGAAAACCTGAATTCTGAACTCTAGCACCCACCCAAAGGTCAGGCACAATGCCAGGTAGCCGTGATCCAAGTGCTGGGGACACAGAGGCAGGGGGATCACTGTATCTTATTCGCCAGCCATTTGAGGCAAATTACTGAGCTCCAGGTCTGATGGGAGACGCTGTCTCAAACACTAAGGTGGAGAGTGGTTGAGTCACTCTTTGTCCTCCACACGTATACACATTCGCACAAATCTTATATTGTCTTGAAATGGTGTATTGATTGTTAAAATAAGATTGGAAGTTCTGTCACGTCTCTGTGGTTAGTCCCCCTGCAGGACTGACCTTCCTCTGTCCTCTGTGGACACTCACTGTCACTGCTCTCCTCCTACTCAGTATGTTCTGTAGGTTGGGAATTCATTGTTAGCATACATACAATGTTTGGAGAATGGTTAGATGGTGAACTCTGTCATAGTGTTTTCTGCACCCAGAGTATCTCAGGGGAGAAAGAGAAGCACCCGGAGCCCTGAAGACCCCTGCAGGAAGGACACAGACTCAAAACTATTTCCATAGTAATAAAGACAGCACTTACTTATCGTCTTCAGTCTTACACTTTCAAAATATTAGGCAAGGGTTTCCAGAGGATTCAAGATGTGAAATATTGCAACAAATTGAACACAGAATCAGATAAGAGAGTCCAGCTGTGCTCATTTAAGGCCCGCCTTAAAGAGATTTATGGAGATGTAAAGCAGTGCTGTTCTCCTCAGTAAAATTGTTTCTGCTTTTGGAAAATACAGTGTTTGAAACAAAAGCCCGTTGCTTACATTAATTGTGTTGATTTTTGCTGTTTAAATTTAATGGTAAATACTTTAAAATACCATTTTAATAGATAGCTTAAAACATGTAAACAAAAAGTTTGGATTCTCAATAATTAAAAATATTGAATTATTTTTATTGTTGTAAGTAGGTGTGCTTGTGTGAGCTTATGTATACGTGTGTGTGGAAATTCTGGGAGGGCCCAAAGTAGGCACCAGATCCCCTGAACTGGAGGTACAGGCATGGGGGTACTATCTGACATGGGTGCTGGGGACTTTATATCGACACTAAGCACTGTTAACTGCCGAGCCATCTCTCTAGTCCCTCAGTGAATAATACTTATTCTTTGAGGATGCCATATATGCACACACACACATCACAATGACTCTCAATAGTGTTTTAAGTGTATAGCAGTCCTGAGCCACTGGGGTCTGAGGACCAACTGGGCTAGATGATGCTGAAGTGTGGTCATAGAAAGTAGAGCAGTGATTCAGACTTCCCTGGAGGGAGAATGGCATTGCCAGACTAATCCAGCTTTCTTGGCTGAAAAGCCCACAAGTCCAACCAAGTTAAAGTATCAAGTTAATGTAAATATTATACAGACAGACGGAATTTTCTATCTGAAGGAGTAGCTTGAAAGAAGAATTTTGAATCAACAGCTATTCGGGAACTGCTTTTCATTACGCAGACAAGGCTGGTCTTGAACTCAGAGATCAGCCTGCTTTTCCCTCTCAGGTGTTGAGCTATAGGCTCGTGCCAACAAGGTAAACTAATACCAGCTGCTTTCAAGGTTCTATAGTCAGGATTAGGACATCAATAAAGAAATTCTGTTCCTTATCCTTAAAATTGCCGTAGTTTAATTCATATATAATAATAAGTAATAGAATAAAACACATCATAAAGTGATATTTGATTCACCCACCAGGTCTTTGACTCTTTGTAAATTTCTAAGGAAATCAAAGGCTAGGAAATTTAGGTTTGGTAAATTACATGACTATATAATCATGCGTTTATGGAGGTCTATTTGTTATAATCTATTTACCTAGCTATGCTATCCTGGCAACATAAGCGCTGTATCAGTCAGCACAGACTAAGTAAAGAAGAATCCCACAACTCCATGGCTGACATTTTTATTTTCCTTCCTGTTGTCTGTCTGCTCTTTGGGAGTGGTTGGGAGGCTCTCTTCTTTGGGAGTGCATTTCTGTACACCGCAGTCTCCGCATGCACCATCAGGGTTGCACATGTTGGAGAAGGGAGTTGGAAAGTTGGCTACCAGCAATTCCTACAAGTAGTTTCTGGAAGGGACATAAGCCTCATAGCCAGTTCCATGGTCTTTCTGTCACTGGGAGATCACTCAGTCCTCCCTAGGCTCTTCTGTCCTCTATATTGCATCCGGGGACGCCAGACGACACCACAGAGTGTAGTGTAGAAGACACAGTTTATTATAAAGTGGTGTGGCCTGAAGAATAAGAGTGAATAGTGGCCAGAGTAACCTCCTTGGAGGCAATGTTCTCAGGCGATTAGAGTGGACGAGGGCCAGAGAGACCGTTGTGCCAGCTCACACTTTTAGGTAGGCTTTGTGCTGTCTCTTAGAGTCACTAGGAGAGTTTTCCTGTCTAGTTGATGGACAAGTGTATCTGGTGTGACTCTTAAGGCAAGGGACCATGGGAGGTCTTTGTTCCTTACCAGAAGGCCTCCTCCTAGGTATCTTAAGAATTTGGGAAGAGTTCAGAAGTCAGAAATATAACTATGATCCCATTCTTTTGATTAGTAACTAAAGCACTGCCTTTTACAAGTATTGATTGTGAAAGAAGACTCCGTTCCCAATGCCCTTCAAGTCTGCTCACCTCTAACCATAGAACAAACATATAAGATATAGCCTCTGCTAACCTCTAACCACATAGCAGACATAGCCTCTGCTAACCTCTAACCACAAAGCAGACATAGCCTCTGCTAACCTCTAACCACATAGCAGACATAGCCTCTGCTAACCTCTGACCATAGCAGACATAGCCTCTGCTAACCTCTAACCACATAGTGGACATAGCCTCTGCTAACCTCTGGCCACATAGCAAACATAGCCTCTGCTAACGTCTAACCACATTGTGGACATAGCCTCACTCCCAAGTCAGTGGTGCAGGGGCAGTGAGGGGCCTAGGGACATTTAGTTAGGGAGAAGGAGAAGTGAACAGAGTAACACAGAAATCCAGAATTGCTTTTGACAAGTGCTGCTTAAGGAAAATAAATTGCAGTAAACGTCTAAGTCGAGATCAGAGAATTTATCCAGCTGATTCAAATTCAAGAAGGACGTTTCTCCAGCTGAATTAAACATCTTCCAGCTGAACCGAAAGTCCTGTGGTATTGGTTTCCCCCCATCCTTAACCTTTTAGTTTCATTCCTTGGCTCCCTTTTCTGATGTTATACCAGATGAATATACTAATCTATTCAGACTACTTTTGTCTCAAGCATAACTTTTTGTGACAATGTTAAACCTACTAATTCTCAATTCTATGGATTAAACTAATGGGCGAAAAGTACTCTACTCAAAACTCCAGCTAGGATGACATGACTGGAGCTTGTCATGGACTAAAAACAAAGACAGTTCTAGATTCCCCAATGTCATGTGTGTGTGTGTGTGTGTGTGTGTGAGAGAGAGAGAGAGAGAGAGAGAGAGAGAGAGAGAGAGAGAGAGAGAGAGAGTTCTTTTCAAAGGTATAATGTTTTGATTAAATAAAAGCATAGACAATTTTGCTTTTTAAAATGAAGTCTTTTCTCATATCAAACAACAATTAGTGCCCAGGAACTCTGATTTTATTTTGTGCTTTTATGTTGGAAGAAGTTTCAGTGCTTGTGGTAAATCGTGTTTATTCCTTTGCTGGGTAAGGTGGTAGACCATGCAGTATGGCTGCCATTGCTTACCTGAGCGACTCATACATGGAAGTTGGCAGACATGGATGGAAATTGGTGAGAGGAGACACTCAGCGCTAGATCTGTGAAACAAAGGACAATGGAGCTTCACATCTGGAGGTTCACAGGAGGAGAAAACTGTCAATCAAAATTGAATTGAAACCAGTTTGCAGGAAAGAAGAGGCTCCCATTTCTATGTCTGGGCATAACACTAGATTTAGATCCATAGTCTTAGAGCATTTTTGCAAAGATTTTAAGGTGTGTTGACTTTTACATTTTATTAATTCTCAGGAAAAACAAATTTGAATCCCAATCCAGAAAGAGGGTATGAATCATAAACAGAAGGTGAAAAATAATCAATTTACAAAATCTACAAAGTCAGTCAATTCGATGGCCCGTGTGGTGTGTGGGTCCTCTTTGCAACATCCGAGCAATCATATGCTTAAAATTCACCAGTGGCAGTCCAGTGAAAACCTGACTTGGATGAAGAAGAAATGAAGAAAGGATAGACACGCAGACACCCATAGAGAAAGGCTGGGACCAGGTGGACTAGAACCTCTCTAATGAAGTGGCAGCAGCTATGAAACTACCCAGAACCTCAATGTGTCATTTATAGCATGCATCAGGAGAAGGAGTGTTAGCTAGTCTCCAGATTGCACACTCACTTAGAACTTCATCCATTTCTCATAGAGTGACTCAAGGTGTCCTCAGTAATTCCCCCCCCCCCACCCAACACATACACACACACACACACACATACACACACACACACACATACAGTAGTCCTAATTGCCTGGTCATTTACTGTTTTTGGAGGCATATGAATGCTACAGTTCCATTTGCATTAATGTCTTCATGAGCCAGCATAGTCAAATGAGCTCTGGTGTTGATTCTAAGAAGGCTTTTTTTTTTTTTTTTTTTTTTTTTTTGTCATTTCACTTGCCTCTCACACCAGTTCCACAAAGTATGAATTCATTAACACTGATTATTAGAACCTGTTTCACAGGTAAGAAAACTGAGGCATGATGGGGTAAAGAAAGTTGGTGAAGGCAGTGGAATTGCTACGTTAAATGTGCACCATTGAATGTTTACACTTTAAAGTATCACTCGAATGCAAATGCATGTTCACATTATGTATATTGCTGGTGTTTCATTGAGAATTCATGACAATGCTCTCAGCAGACCGTCCACAATTCTGATGTGCTTTTGTCTGTGCCTGTTTTCATATTTCCAATGGTCCATACTTTCTAATTACCCAGTGTAGCTCAGTTCATGGTGAAAAGTCTCTCAAAAATGGAGTGACATATTATATGGAAAAAAAAAAAAAAAGGAAAAAGAAAAACTCTGCAAGAAAACAAAAACAAAAACCCCAGTTCAAAAATAGGATCTTTTGCCCAAGAATTTTTTTTTCAGCAATAAAATCACAGCTTGAACTTTATCTGAAGACTCTGCATTCAGAACAACAGCCATTTCCAACTAAGAAGTACAAGGTCACCTTGGGTCATTTCTATGATATGATGTACTAGTTTATTTTATTTTTATTTTTTATTTTTGCCAATTCAGCACAATCTGTCATCTGTGAAGAGGGAACCTCAACTGAGAAAAATGTCTCCTTCAGCTTGGCCTATGGGCTAAGTCTCTGGGCCATCTTCTGGATTGATGATGGATGTAGGAGGGCCCAGTCTACTGTCGGTGGTACCACTCCTGAGCAGGTAGTCCTGGACTGAGTAAGCCATAGAAAGCAAGGCTGTAAGTGGCATTCCTCCATGACCTCTGCCTCAGTTTCAGCTTCCAGGTTCGTGCCTTAAATTACTATTCCAAGTTCCCTTCATGGTGGACCATAAGATGAAATTACCCCTTCCTTCTTCAAGTTGCTTTTGCACGGTGTTTTATCATAGGAATAGAAAGAAAACTAAGACAATAGTATGCTCAACGAACCAACTAATCAATTACCCAATCAACCCAAGGGCCAGGCAAGTTCCAAATGAGAGGTGACACATTTGCAATTCAGTTTATAAACATGTTAGCCAAATCCTACCTACCTTTGTGCTCAGTAGTGCTCTTTGCTTTCCCAGAAGTGCTGCACTAAATCAGTAATATCTTATAGCAATGATAGTGTGAAAGAAGAGTAGTTGGAAATGTATATGTGTGTGTGTGTGTGTGTGTGTGAGAGAGAGAGAGAGAGAGAGAGAGAGAGGGAGAGAGAGAGAGAGAGAGAGAGAGAGAGAGAGAGAGAGAGAGAGAGAGAGAGAGAGAGAGAGAGAGAGAGAAGGCCTCTTGTGTGGGCTTTTTTGAAACCCAAAGCTCACTCCCAGTGCTACACCTCTTCTAACAAGGCCACACCTACTCCAACAAAGCCACACCTCCTAATACTTTGCAACAGTTTATGAACTGGGGAAACAGCATGCAAATATATGAGCCTATGGGAGGAGACATTGTCATTCAAACCACCATATCCTGGCTGCTTACATTTGAAATGTATCATAGAGACTGCACTAAAAACTATAATTGGGAAACAGGCTTGAATACTTTTCAAGTCTGAAGACCAGAATCCAACTACATCTATCCAGTTCTAGTGTATCAGTCATCATCTTGTCAATATCCTGTGGTCCACACTGTGTGACCAAAGAGGACGGAGAGATACGGGAGCAGGAGAGGTGAAGAGGAAAAGTTGACCATAAATCCTGCTCCCTGCCCTTTCAGTAAGATGCCGGTCACCTCCAATGGGGTGAAGAAAAGATCTCGGAATCCTGAGGACTTACAACAACAGCTCTGCCAAGTGTCAGGTTTAGACCGAGAGCAGAGAAGGAAGAAGAAAGTGATCACGGGCCTTCAACCTATGAAATTTATCTCTTTTGCTTTCAAAGTCTACAAACTTTTTTCTTTTTTATGACAGCCATCATCTTAGTGTTTGCCCATTTCTTACAACCAATCAGGAGCTTTGAATAGCGTTGTACAAGCATCATGAAATTTTGATGCCGTTGACCATGCAGTTGACTCTCACTCCCTGTGCTCTGCATGGGAACTAATCAGTGATTCCTTCACTAACACACATTTACCCAGCAACTGGTTATTGCCAGGCATTACTGTTCCATGTACATGAGCAAACAGGAAGCAGCCTACCTCTCCTAGAGCTCACAGTCCACTGAGAGAGAAGACACAATGACCAGTTAACCAGGGAAAGTGTAGCCTAGTGTATAGTGTGGTGAAAAGAAAAACAAAAAGATGTAATGTGGGTACACAAAACAATCAAGGAGACAATAGCAGAGAACGGGGACGGGGAGAGAATAGCCATTTATTGACCAGTTCTGGAGGCTAGAGGTTTGAGGTCTGGGTGCCAGTAGAATTCGGTTCTGATGATGGCAAAATGCTGATGGCCTTTCTCACTGTGTCGTCTAATGGTGGACAAAATGAAGAAAGAAAGAGACTGCTCTGTTTTTCTTTTGTGATTATTTGTTTGTTTCCTGTAAGGACATTAACCTCAACTGACCAAGGTCCTCCTCTCATGACCTCATCCAGAAAGCTCCACTTCTAAATGCCATAATATTGGGAATTAGGGTTTCAACAGGAGAGTGTTGAGGAGACACCAGAATTCAGCCCGTAACATGTACACGCATGCGTGCTCAAACATCAAAGACGGCTAAGTGGGACTTGATCAAAGGACTATGGGAAGTGAGTCAGTTGGTGGAAACCAGACCATGGGAAACAACATTCCAAGGTGAGGAGAAAGCAGCTCAAAGGTCATTAACCAGGAATGAGCGGGGTACGTTGAAAGGACATCGCAGAGCCCCTAGAGGCCGAGAGGAGAGAGTAGGCACAGACAGAGCAATCAATGGCTGATGGAACTGCAGGGGTAGGAGAGGGATACTTGCCTGGAGCATGGAAGACCTACATCTGATCTGATCCATGGAGAAGGAAAAGCAAAGAGGAGTTTGGAGCCGGGGAATGGTTTTATACGAAGTTGTGCTAGGCATAGTCATCCATTCCCGAAACACCTACAGACACGGAAACATAGGAACTACAAGCTAAATGTCCTGCTCACTCTCAGTGTAACTGTTTGTTGCCTGCTGTTCAGGGTGTGCACTCCTTAATCACCTTGGTACTGATACTTAGTCAGCCTTTGTCTACAAGAATGCAGTCTGCTGCTCCCGAGCTCCTACATACTCTTTACTCTTGGGAGACCCCGTTATTTTTTTTTTTTTTTTGCTTTTAAAAAAATTATTTAAATAAGTTATTCAGATTAAATCCTGATTGTTACACCCTCACTTGTATCTTCTGTTACCTTCACTCCCTCCCTCTTTCACCCTATTCCGCTCCCCCAGGCCTGTGACAGAAGGGGACTTCCTCCACCACCATATGATCACAGCCGATCAGGTCTCATCCAGATAGCCTGCTTCCCCTTCCTCTGAGTGCCACCAGGCCTCCCCACCAAGGGGAAGTGGAGACCCCACTATTTTAATATACCCCGCCAGAAGTTCATTACTGATTAAAACAAGTGGGTAGTTAACATTTTCATCAATACACCATTTGATTTCACAATATATTGCTCGTGATTACTACCAAAACAGAAAACAAAAAGCAAAACCACAGCCAACACTACACTGTACTAACCTGATCAGTGCACCCGAGTCGTCTAATGAAAACCTCCCTACAGGGTTTTCTTTCCTTTTAGTATTCATAGGCCAGGTTGTCCTCTCAAAATCCACTTCTGAGATTGTTTTATGAGTGAAGAGCGAGACCAACAAAATGAAGCCTGTGTGATCAGATGTAATCCTCCCACCTGAGCTCAGCGGCCAGAGGCAGTGTGCTGATGGAGTGTGCCGGACTCAGCTCCCCAGGGAGAGGAAAGCTGCTGCTGCAGCTGCTCCTCCTCTTGGTCCAGCATTTTATCAGGTATAGCAAACTTCCTATATCAATACAATTCACAATGCATGTGAAGAAATAGTGAGGCTGACTGAAAGAAAAAGAATAAAGAAAAGATAGTTTTCTTCAGCGTGGATTAAGAAAACTGATGTATCAACCAGTAAGAGATCTGATGATAGCCTTTCAGGAGTTTATAGCCATTTTCAATAATGCTTGATATTATCACACATTATCAAACTCAATTCAAGTGGCAAAATTATAAGTGAAGAATGACAAGACCTAGGGTTGGTCCTCCATAGAAACAATATTTGACAGGTTATCCAAGGCTTTTAGTAGTCGCCTACTTACAAATCATACTGTTTTTACAGAGATATAATTAGTTTAAATGAAGGAAATTTTTTGACAAGGTTGTGAACATGAGAAAAATGGACATCTGTATCACATGGTGTTTGGTGTCTCGAGATGTGGCATTGGCTCTTGGGTCATCCAAGTCAGCGAGGAGTTCTACATGAACCAAGAACCCAGTTCTTCTGTGAGTGCAACATTCAGTGCTCAGAGGAGGAATGGATTCTGGTGAGCTTGTAAACAAACACAATATATAGGATGCTTTTCTCTTTTCAATTTCCATCTTCAGTGGGTTCTTGTATTAAGCCTGAAGGGATGGTTTGTAATGATTTTTATTTCCTATAAATTCTCCCAGCTTGCTTTCCAGTTATACTAGATTTTTCACTGAGGATAATCTCATCGGTCTGAGCATTCATTTTTATTTCTAATCTTCTTTGCCCTATTTCCCTTCAGTCCTTGTTTCAGGTAAGTAGCCCACAGGAGCTACGGAACAGTATCATTCTCATCTTATTGCTCTGATGATCACTTTGGAAATTATATTTTCTGTGCCAAAATAACCCCTGTCCTATCTTCAGAAAGTTCAAGCAACCTAACTTATTGAGTTCAATAGAGGCCAAATGGTTTAATTGGCCCAATGGAATGAGAGTGTAAGTGACATTTACTCCAAAACAAAACAAAAAACAAAAACCAATTCTTACTTAACCATCTCGCTTTTAAAAGCCTCCATGAACATTTTATTTTCTTTTTATTGGTTAAGGAATCTTCACCTGAGTCAAAGTAACAAATGTAATATTGTTTTTATTAACTATATCATATTTTATACCTATAATTATATGAGAAGTCTAAATATTACTTAATTTAATATTATATATAATATGAAGTACCAGGGCTTTTTTTTTTTTGCCATGGATATTTATTTGCTACAGACTCGGTTATCGAACACCATTCAGCTTGCAAGTTTTTGTGGCATCATTCAGTTATATTCTAAGATTTGGGCGCAATCACCTTTTCCTCTGGCATCGTAAGTTAGCATTAACATCACAGCACTGTCAGATCTCTCTTGAATGACAGTCTGGAAAAGCAAACTGATGTGTATTCATTGCCTGATTTGGTGTGATTGAACGGGGGAGAAGCCAGATGTGAGTAGGGACTGAGGTACTGACCTACAACAACAGGAAGTGGGTTAATAGCAACAGAAAATTACAAAGGTAACATATAAATTGGAAATACAAAGTTGAAAGGTAGAAAACAACAACTGTTTCCTAGGCAAGTGACAGTTTCCCCGTTTTGCAATGAAAATGCTGGCCGCTCTGTAGTTAAATGTGTTTCAGGTGTTGGCAAGAATAATTAAAACTGTGTGCGCAGAGACACCCTTCCTGTTAGAGCAATATCCTGTAGGGATGAGGGTGGTTAAGTGCTTGGGCTGGAGAGATGGCTCAGAGGTTAAGAGCACTTGCTGGTCTTCCAGAGGTTCTGGGTTCAGTTCCCACCAACCACATGGTGGCTAACAACCATCTATAATGAGATCTGTTACCCTCTTTGGGCCTGCAGGTGTTCATGAGAGAGAGAGAGAGAGAGAGAGAGAGAGAGAGAGAGAGAGAGAGAGAGAGAGAGAAAGAGAGAGAGTTAGTTCTGTACTGGTACATGAACATTGCTATGAACCCCTTAGCATCTTCTTCAGGGTGGGTGAAGCTTATGTCCACCATAAGCAGATAGTAAATGGGATCATAAAGAAGAGGCCTTAATCTGAAGTGGTGGATGCCCTTATCAGTAGAGCAAGAGACAGGAGCATCTGTTTCCTAGTCGATGAGTGAACAAGAAGGTACTCATGCACAACTGAAGAAGATAACTCAAGCCAGGAACTGAATCTTCTGACTTCTAAATAGTTTATGTGGCTGTAATTAAATTCTACATTTAAATTTTATTGGCTACTGTGTGCTTCTTAGAATAAGGAAAACATTCTGATTGCTAATATTTATAAATATAATTTCAATGAGTATAAGATACTGAGTCGATGCAGTCAGTCATAATTTTATTTAACTGAAGTTGTTTGTGGCTGAACATTTTGTTGTCTGTAATTTTGGAGTATGATAATAAACACTGCACTAGATATAGCCAAGGCATATGGCTGCTTAAAATTGGACTTGTTTCCTGAGGATAGATTCCAGAATTCAAATTACTGAGTCAAAAAGTACAAACATTTTTAAGATGCTTGATATATTTTGTTGAATGATAAATCTGACAGTTCCAAACAACTCCCAATTCTATCAGCTACCCATCATGCGGATAGATGCAGTTTTCTTTGGGCATCATTAACCATCATCTAACTCTACCTTTATTTCAATAGACAATGTCCTGTTTCGTTTTGAGTCTTTCCTTTTCAGTTCTTAAAGATTTATGAGGGAAGGATCTCAGTAGATAGATATAATGTAGCCCTCATAATGTTCTAAGGTATAACTGTCCTTGGGTTAATCACTCTCAGCCACCAAGTATAAATATTTGTGTTGTATATACAGATGAATACTTTTGGTAAATAAACAAATGTTGATAAAGTAGCTGTGCATTAAGAACTGACCTGAATTATGATGGAGAGTAGAAAAGACAGTGGCAATATAACTTTCCTTCCTGGAAGGCCTTCTCAAGAGTCATCTAGTGCTGTTTGTCTTAGTGTCTTTGTTGCCCTAGCTATGTACATGCTGAGTTTGTAGTGAGTTAAGGGTCATAAAATGGATAATATTCTGAACAGACATATGCATTCACAAGCACACACACTGTGTGTGTGTGTGTGTGTGTGTGTGTGTGTGTGTGTGTGTGTGTGTGTTCATTTAACATCAAGAAAGAGATGTGAGCTATTTGGAAAATAAATGGAAGGGTTTGAAAACTGAAAGTGTTACCTGCTCATGTAGGTAATTCCCAGAGTGTACGGGTGAGATGGGGGATGTGTTTACATGTCTATGGGAGGAACACACACACAGTTGCACGCGAGTCTGTATAGACCAGAGGCTAGTAACAGGTGTCTTCCTCTACTGTTCTCCACTCTGCTCTTCAAAACGGGTCCTCGATGAACCTGGAGCTCACTGATGCAGCTGAGCTGCACAGTCAGCAAACCTCAGGGATTCCTCTGCCTCCCCAGTACCGAGAATACAAGAACCCGGGCATACTGGCTCTCATGTTGGAATGGCAAACAGCATTCTGACTACATTTCCCCAGCCCCCTCACTGAACTTCCCCAGCCCCCCCAAACTGACCCGTCATGTCGGAGTCCATAGTCCTCTACTTTCTCTTCATCTTCCAGAGTCTGTCTTTGAAAGAATTTTGTGCTAATGACCTTGGCAAAGGATCCTTTGAAAAATGCAGCTGTCAGTACATACCTTCAGCCTGCAGATTCTGGAGGGACGTGTGAGGGGCAAGGATGCTACTACTGCCATGATCTCTTTTACTCAAGTCACCTCCTTTCTTCCTTTGTAGAATCCTAATTATGGTCACACATCACCGCCTCCCCTGCTCCAATCAGAAGTACATTGACACTCACTCTTGTGACATCCTAACAATGACAGTGAGTGGTATAGTGACATGTGATTTGTAGCTTAATAGTTTCTGAATAGATTACGCATTTTGATGTCTCTGCTTTCTGGTGTGAATGGAAACACATACTTTACATTTCCACTGGAATCTGTCTTAAAACCCTGAAGTGATCAAGGTGATATAAATATTAAGAGAAAAACTTTAAAAATTGAGCAAATGCCTTGTTTTTATATGACGTACATCAACTTGACTAGATTTATAATTTTGGCAAGGGAGGGGGCTTTTCTCTTTCAGTGTGGTCTTTCCAGAAAGGAGTAGATGAAGAAGGCCAACTCCTTATCCATGTGGTCAACACCATTCTGTGAGCACAGGGTCTGAACAGAATTAAAAGGTGAAAGGAGAAAAGCCAGCAGAACCCCAGAACTCCTTTTCTTTCCACTTTGTGACTTCAGTGAAATAAGAGCTCTCGTCAGCCACACACATCCAACAGCTATTCTGTTCCTCTGAGGTGTGTAAAGCCAAGTAACTCAGACCCAACCCTCTGAACTCCTAAGGCAAAATGTGTCCTGTCCTAGGTTGCTTCTGTGTGGTGTTTCAGTTACAGGGAGGAAAAAAGCAACTAATCACACAACATTTTGCCTAGAGAGACAGCCACCCCAATTACCGTATATATCCCAAGCAGTTTCATTACTGCTTAAGAATGCTTGTCTTTTGCCTTCTGTTATTGGTAGAAAGTATCTTAATCATTAAACTTGACTTCATCCTCATGATTTGGACTCCGATAAAGTATATCCAGGTGCTAATGAGGGTAGGTGGACAGATATCTTTTTCAGAAATGTCTCTGGATAATTACTTTAATAGTGGAAAGCCAGACAAAGCAGAGAGCTAAGAAATGGGGCTGGGAGCAGCTTGCACCATGCCCTGTTTCACTCAGATTCTGACTGGAAGCTGAAAGCCCTAAGTAGACACAATATCATTTTCATCTCCCTACACTTTGAGAGATTCTGTGCTGTATAGTCTCTTAGGATTCCTGCGGTATAGAAATCCTTCATATACAAGTGTAAAATAAAACACAAACTAGGCCTCGGGGGCAACATCTGATCACAGAATCTATTCACAAGTGAAGAGGACTCAATGGTTTATAGGCTGCGATCACAGATGGCACCTGCTACCTCTGTGTTGTGTCAAAGATTCTCCATGAGTCAGTGAGCTGGCCTTCTGGACCATGTGTTTAGCTAGACCTTTAATGCTCAGCACTGGCATCAGCTCTCGGAGGTTCCAGGTTTAGCACGAAGCCTGTCATGTCAGTACAGAGAGGATGGGCCTGATGCTTGATACCTTACAGTGTTGAGGTGAACTTATCAGGAATCCGTTTTGCCCTTGATGTTTCCCGTTAGTCATTTCCTATCTAGAGTGCCCTTCTTCCTGCCCCCACTTACTCTTCTGCTGTGGGTTTCCATTTGTTTCTGTGGTTAGAGTTAAGCACAGTCTTCTTCCGACTATACTGGAGTCCGGGCACTTATAACAAAAGCCATAAATGAAGCCATGCATACCATTTTAGCAAGTGCCAGAGTAACTTTTGTTTAGCGACAGAAGTGGTTCAAGTTGGAAATTAGGCCTGAGCCTAATCTGATCATCATATTCGTGTTTTTCTCAGAATATAGAAAACATACTCCTTCAGTGAAGACAATGGCTTTTGCCAAGGGAAGTGGATTCATCAGGGTCACCCAGTCACATCCTCTGGTAGTATTGTTACACGTTGTTCTATTCAAAGAATTGAATGAAAAAGTTCCTGGAACAACCTGAAAAGTTATTTGGGAGAGCTAACCTTCTTCAACTGTGCCTTGAGCAGCTCCCAGATGCTTTCTTGAGCCCTGCACCACCCCCCGCAGGTCCTCAAGTTGTTCTTTGCAAGGTCAGTGGTCACATCTGGCTTCAATATAATACTATCTTCACTCCACATGACGGCATAAGCTGACTGATGTCAACTCTATTTCTGTGAAAAGAACCATTTTCCTCTCTCCGGGCTTCAGGTAGCTGTTATTTTGTGAAAATAGCAGCCAACTCCTTTTGTACGATATTGGAGTTTTTAACCTTCTCTGAGTCCCTTGAGTGCGATGTCCTTCAGAAAGTCTGATGGCCAGCTGCTTGGCAGCTGCTACAACCCACATCTTCTGTGATACGTATCAAATGTGTGATAAAGTGTCAGTACGTTTTGCAACAGAGAAGGTTGATTAGTCATGATTTGCTTAATCAGTAAAAAACCAAATCTCTCCATTTTAGCTTTTCCTCTTTTAAACTGAGAGAAAGGGAGAGAGAGAGAGAGAGAGAGAGGCCCATGCTCATTACCACTGCTCTTAAACATCTTTACTAAGGCCCTGGCACATATTTACTCTACACTTGCAAACAATATCACGTTTCCAACTGTATCTTTGCTTTTTAATTCTTTAATATATGCCCAATAGATATCTGTATCAATGGACAATGACATTAGGGTGATGTGCATTTAGGTCAACAGTTCTCAATTAGTGGGTCACAACCCCTTTAGGAGTTGAACAACCCTTTCACAGGGGCCACCTAAGACCATCAAGAATATCAGACATTTACATTACAATTCATAACAGTAGCAAAATATAGTTATGAAGTAGCAACAGAAATAATTTCATGGTGGGGGGGGTCACCACAACATGAGGAATTGTGGGAAAGTCTTACAGTATTAGGAAGGTTGTAGGCATACTTTATTGCTTCATAAACAAAGTCTCCAAACATAATCTGAACCATGATGGTGATTTTTTTTTTTTTAGCTAAAATATGCCATGTGAAATGCTACGAATTCTATACTTTTAAAAATATATAAAATGCCCTTCCCCTATATAGGTCACATGCAGTTTTCGCAATAGTCTGTAGCTAGTACAATTGGTTTAAAGTATCAAGGAATGCATTTGAGTCCTCTGCGAGAATGTGTATGAAAAGGTGCTTAGAGGACCACGGGTAACTCAGGGAGCTGCATTGCCCTAAAAGCACCCCCTGCATCATTAAGGACAAAAGAAAGCTTTATTCTTGTAGTTACCTGCACAACTGGCAGGCAGCAACTCCACCAACATTCCTATCCCTAACCCCTAGCAATTGTTTATTCTTTCATTCCTTCAGGGAGGAAACTGTAAACTTGTAACCTTCAGGAGCTTCCTAAAGCTGGTAAGCTTCTTGTTGCCCAGAGGGAGCCATCAGTCTAGGGAACAATGATACATGAAAGCTGGTCTTTTACATTGGCCCTACTATGGAATAAATGGTTGAGTTTCTCCTGCTTCAAAATTCTTCTACTATAGCTCGAAGCTACAATGGGATTGTATTAGCAGACACTGTAACTGGGTGACCTCATTAGTGGGTTAATTAAGAGCTATTGCCTCTCTGAGAAGAGGCTTGCACACTTGCTATCTGTAAATCAGGAGGAAAGTGTTCATCAAGAAGCTCACTGTAACCTTGTACCTCCAGGCCAGAACTGTGAGAAATCCATGTTTACTCTTTAAGCCATCCAGTCTCAGGTTTTCTTACAGCAGCCTGAGCTGATTGTGACAGCATGAGCATTGCTATTCCTAGCACTGTGATCTAAATAGCCGACTTAAAGCCACATAAGGGAAGAAGGGCACAGGATGCAGAGGAAGGCAGTCCATCACTGTGAGGAAGGCATGGCAGTGGGAGTGGCTCATCGTAGCATGGCGATAAGGCCAAGAAAGGAGAACACCAGTTTTATTCAGTCTAAAGAGCCAGATTCACAGGGCGGTGCCCTCCACGTTCAGAGTGGACCTTCTCTTTCAGCTACATCTCACTGGAAATGCTTTCACATACATGAGTAGAGGTGTGTCTCCTAGGTGACTTCAACTCCAGTGCAGTTGACAATGAATATTGACCATCAGAGGTTGTAAAAATCATCTTTATGTAGCCCTGGCTGCTGTACAAACACACAGCCTTTCTTTGTCAAATAGAATTGGCACATCCTCTATGTATGTGCAGGGTACTACACACTTAATAACCTTGGCATGATGTGTAATGAAAATAAGATCAGAAATATTCAAGTCACATGTCCCCTGCATGGGGAGGCCTGGTGGCACTCATAGGAAGGATAGCAGGCTACCAAGAAGAGACTTGATACCTTATGAACATATACAGGGGGAAGAGGTCCCCCTCAGTCACAATCATAGGGGAGGGGAGTAAGAGGAAAATGGGAGGGAGGGAGGAATGGGAGGATACAAAGGATGGGATAACAATTGAGATGCAATATGAATAAATTAATAAACTATATTTTTTAAAAAAGAAATATTCACCATTGAGATGTAATATGAATAAATTAATAAAATGAAATTTTAAAAAAAAGAAATATTCAGGTCACTAAAGCATTCAAATGCCCTGGCCAACTTGGGTTAAAGAACAAAACAGGTAATGGGGCACTTGCACTTCGGTTTGTGAGCTTAGCCGTTAACGACTGGGCCATCTCTCCAGCCTTCATGGGGCACTTGTAAGGAACAGTGCTTTCCCCCCCCCCCACTTTACCTCATCTGACTCATTCTCACTTAGAACCAGTAGACAGATGAGTTTCCAAACCCATCTGTAGAACAATTCTTCATGCCCCCCCCTTTTTTTTAATGCCATGACTCACAAACAATCAATGACAGCAATAGTGGAAAACACAACAGGAGGTGACAATTTCTTCTTAGAATTTTAGGATGAATGCTCAGCTATTTTTTGATACAAGGCTGTTCAGCTTTGGAAAACTGCAAATTGGATACAATATCCTTTCAAAGGGAGAATGGTGGCTTTGGATGTTTCTTAATTTAATAACTTCAGGCTAGCCTCTGGAGACTCATAAATACCATTGTTTTATTTTTCTTGTCAATGTGACAAAATATTCGACCAAAGTAATTTATGGGAGGAGAGAGTTATTTGGGGTCATGATTTGAGAAGGACACAGGCCACCATGGCAGGGAGTGGGAAATGAAGGATAGCATCAGTAGTGGCAAGAGCAGACCATGACTTACCCATATGGAAGTCTTCCAGAAGAGCTAAGTATTAAACTCTAAAGGCCCACCTCAAGTGACTCACTTCCTCCGGGCAGACTCCACTTCCCAGAGGCTCCACAGCACTCAAACTGTGGACAAAGTATTCAAAGCATGAGTCTCTAGGGTACATTTCCAATTCCAAACATAATAGCTTTGTTCTAGAAGGTAGTCAATCCAGTTGAGCTTTAAGATGTATCTACTACGAATGGAATGATAACCACATTAACAATTTTTCATGCTAATAGCTCTGCCTCTGGCAGGTTGTGGTTGCTGCAGATAGTCTGCGAATTGCAGCATCTTTATAGTGCATCCCGTATGCAAATCACCCTTCTTTCTTATATGCATATTTATTAACTCCCAAATGCCTACACCAGAGATGAGTCAGCCCCCTATACTACCATTCCTTGGAGGATTACATAGTTTCTGAGGGCCACTCTGCCTCAGAAACCTGGGTCATAACACTCACTACCTACAATACCTCTTTAGTTTAAAATCTACCGTCTTTATCATTTGAACAGCGTTTCTGAACAGTTTCCTTTATTCTGTCCCCAAATTCTGTCTCAGTGGGACTCATTTCTGTCATGACTCTGAATTTATAATATGTTCATTATTGATATTGACACAAACTGGCCATAAACCGTAGCATGGAATGCATTGGAAAGACTCCTTTGGCAAGCTGATGCAACGAGACTATGCATCCTCAACCAAGAGCATGCTGAAAGCTGCTCCAAGCAGTGTGCACAGAGACATTAGCTAGCACAGTTACACCAGAAACATGCTAGAAAACAGGAACCTGAAAATGTTGACATACAGCTAGTCCTCCAGGGCCCTAACCACATGAGCCCCAAGTATGTGTCAAGTCACGATGTTTTTTTGGGTTGACACTCAGAGCCAGGTTTACATTTTTGCCAGATCATTCATTAAGTTGAAGAAGTAATAAAATTCAGAATAAATCTGTGAACTTCAAGTGGGTGCTTTAAAAATGTATAGACGTGAACACATGTGTATTTACACAGCCATAAATTAAATTTACTTATATCAACAAATATATAGAAAGATGAATGACTATTTTATATATAGTTGCATGTACATGTGTTTACACAGATACCATGTACTCAGTCAGCCCACTGGGCTGTTGCCACATATCTGTTCAGCTAGTAGATGGAATGGTTTTCTTTCTTTCATTCCTCAGCATGTTCATTCACATCTGTTATCATAGTTTCTTCTTCAAAACTATTCTGTATATTTAATATTTAAAACCATTTTTCAAAGTTGGGCAGTGGTGACACACAACTTTAATCCCAGTACCCAGGAGGCAGAGTCGGGAGGATCTTTGTGAGTTTGAGGCCAGCCTGGTCTACAGAGCAAGTTCCAGGACATCCAGAGCTGTTTTACAGACAAACCCTGCCTTGAAAAATCAATATATATATATATTTTTTTTTTCCAAAGATAACCATGCTGAGCAGACAAAAGCTGGCAATGTGATACAATCTGACTTCTCTGTCTGAACCACACCCCTGAGGATACCTGATGCTGACAGAAGATGTCTGCCTTAATCTCATGGGAAGTGTGAGGGGGAGCAGTAAAGTGATACCTGGCCTCTGAGTATGTGTCTCTCTGTTCAGCCTTGTAGAGACTGGATGGGAGAGCAATGTCCCTCTATCTGTAATCTTGCCAGATTCTGTTGTTCTAAGTGTGCACAAAGTGACATCTTCTCTGAGGGGCCTTTGTCAGAGATATAACTGTCCTCCCCGAGCACTGCTAATGGTCCTTTCATCAGAGAGCACTGAGGATAACGGTTGGTGATGCTCAGTGCTCTAGCAATGCCAAGGTAATGGGAAGACTGGGTAGAAGCAGTTACATACAGGAAAAAAAATTTCTGAGATTCCTGCTATTACATCTGCTGCACATTTGTTGTTGTTGTTGTCATTGTTATTTTATTATTATTATTATTATTATTATTATTATTATTATTATTATTATTATTATTATTATTATTATTATTTGAAAGCCTCTGGACAGGCTGCCTCTCAGCCCTTTCTTGACATTAGAGTGTGGCTGCCTGGGTGACAGTCAGGTGGCCTTCTATTCAGGTGCAGATTGGGATCCAGCTTCTAGGCTCCCACAAGGGGCTGTTTGATCACTATACTCAGAGCTCTCTGTGACCCTGCCTCATTATGCAGTCATGTTCTTAAGGATTCAGTGGTGGGGCTGGAGAGATGGCCCAGGTTGGGAGCACTTGCTGCTTTGACAGAGGACTCACATAGAGCCTCACAGTTGTCTTTAAATTCAGTTCCAGGTGCTCCAACACCCTCCTCGGGCACCAGTCACACATGTGGCACACTATATACTCAGGCAAAACACCTCATCCATATAGAATAGTGAATCTTAAGAAACAGTTTTTACATATTTCAGTGATTAAGTTTGTAAAGCTGAAAATCCTTAAGACTTTGGAATAAGAAGGAATTTTTTTTTTTTTACCCTCTGTGTATAGAGGATAAACTGTCCGCGTTTCCTTTCTATCTCAACATTTCCATGCTCTTGCAAAGAACATCATCATCAATGGCAAATTCCGTTTTATCCGTCTCTGTTTGTCCAAACTGCAGCTCTGAGTGTGTACTTCCTCTTGTTTCCCCTGTAGCACTGCTCTGTGAGAGACTGCGGGCTCCGGGAAGAGTCCACTGGCCTTTTCCTACCCAGGGCCGTCTCTTGTCAGGTGAGTAGTTCTTTGCCAGTTCTAACCGCCCCTCCGAAGACAAAGGTAGGCTGACCTATGGCATGCTCTTGGTGGAATGGCATTGCAGATTCTCTGCAGAGGCACTCAAGGGCTTGGAAATCTATCCTTGTACAGAGTCATCCCCTCCGAAGGAATGGCCCTTGCTTTAAGGCTGTGTGGCTGCCATCTTGAAATCTTTAATGCTTTGTGGTTAAGAGACCATAAGTTTTCATCTTTGACTGCTGTTGGCAACTTATATAGCCAGCTCTGTCAGCATGGCATGCTCTTATCCTGTGAGTGAAAAGTCAGGTAGCAGCTACCCTGGGTTTAAGAGAGTAAGAGAGAAGAAAGCTAGAAGTCGGAACCGGCATTGGGTTAAAGGGAAAAGAAGCGGTGATTTCTCAGCGTCTATTCAGGACTCTTTCCCACAGGGTGCCTGCTCTCAGTTCGTGGCCCTTCAGGGTTTAGAGAGATGACAGGAGTTTCTTTTCTTCGTTCCGAGGCTGAGGCTGAGCACTGAGACTTTTATCAAAAATTACTAGGATGTGATAGTGACTTGCTGGACTTTGAAGCTCCGATGAAAGGCCCCGGGAAACAAGTTTGAGTTCACACTGAAAAGAGCACAGATCTTTCTTCTTCCAATACTTAGCCTTCTGCCTCATAATTCAAAGCACATAGATATCATAATAAATTCTCTGTTGGATTCCTCTGCTTGGAGAAATAGACAAGGTTGCTTTAGCCCTTAATCAACTTATCATTTATTTATTCATGATATAAAGAATTAGTCTGTATTCATTTTGGTAAAGAATGATTATTAAACTTTTTTGTCTTTGATTTTATAGAAATGATTGGGGGCAATATATGGAAGTATACTTAGGGTCCACGGTATATGTAGTTCAGTTGGTGGAGTGCTTGCCAAGCGTGCACAGAACCCTGGGTTCAATTCCCAGCACTCCGTTAGACTGGTGTGATGGACACCTGTAATGCTTGGGAGGTGAAGGAAAAATAATTGGAGTTTCTGGGTCGTGTTGGCTCCATGGCAAGTTCAAGGCCAGCCTGAGAAACATGAGATCCTGTCTCAAAGGGTGTGTGTGTGTGTGTGTGTGTGTGTGTGTGTGTGTGTGTGTGTGTGTGTGTGAGAGAGAGAGGGGTGTGGGGCATGAGAGAGAGAACTAGAACATGAGATCCTGGTCTCAAAGGATATGTTGTTTGTTGTTGTGGTGAGAGAGGAGAGAGAGCGAGAGCGAGCGCTTCCAATAATGTAACCTACCGTCATCAATATTAAAACCTCAAGATAGTTCTTCTGTATCCATGGTGATGGACAATCATATATATAAATACGGTTCTCACGAGCTTTGGGAATCCTTGAGAGAAGGCCCTTGTTCCTTCCTCCTTCTGTTTTCATTGCATCATAAGGCTTGGCACACAGCAACACTAAACAGGAATTCATTGAATGCGTAGCATTAAAATGAATGTTTGAGACCCAGGCTCCTTCTTACTCTCTATCCTAGGCCACTCCAGAGCTTACTTTGCACCCTAGGTTAGGCTTACATTTATGATAGTCCCACTTTGGCCTCCTGAGGTTTGCACTCCAAGTGTGATTCCCCACACCTGCTTACATTTTCTCTGAATTTCAATATAAAGGGCCTCTCTTTGAAAAACTAGTGTTAGGGCTTAAAAAGTGGCTCAGCAGTTAGGGGTACATTCTGCTCTTTCAGGGGGCCCCAGTTTGGATCTCAGCATCCATGTTGAGTGGCTCACAACTGACTGTAACATGAAATCAAGGGGATATGAAACCCTTTTGTGCCTTTCTTGGCACACGATACATATGGCATAATCCACACCAGCATATATAACAAACATGCACATAGATAAAGTGAAAATAAGCCTTAAAATATGTTGTTTTATAGAAGATTATATTATTTATTACTATGTGTCAGTCAGCGCACATAAATTGTCTATACTAATCCTTATACCAATCTCAGGCATTATAGTGATTAGTCTCATTTTGTAGATGGGGACAGTTGAATTCCCAAGAAGTCATGGGCTGTTCAGAGGTCAATCAGATCATTTAGAATTAAGGGGGTCAGCAAGCACATAACATAATTATAAATAATAAGTAACTTTTGATTTAAGTCAACCTGTGCAGTAGTAAAATAATTTCTAGTCAACCACAGAAAAATTAAATCCACATAAGCAACAAACATAATGCAACATTATGAAGAGCCTCTCACTGACTCCCTGCTAAGTGAAGAACAGACAGAGAGGAGAATGGGAGGGAGGTCGTCTCTGCAAAAGTGAGTTTCAGTAACTCAGCTCCAAAGTAACATGCCTTTGGGGAAGCAGAATATTAAATAATTTGATGCAGAAAATTACAGTTAGCTTTTGGTGTTATTTGAGTCAAGGTTGATGTCATTTCCCACTTTCAATAAATGTTAGCTGAGCATTAGGGATTAATACAACAAACGAATCCTCTATGGAGATAAATTCCAAAAATACCATAAATATGGAGACTTAACAACTTGGAGCCTGTATCCACTTCTTTTGTATGGGCTGTACACACAGTGACTTCCTTCATGAAAATACAGCGTAGAATGGGAGAAAACAAAACAAAACAAATCGTCCAACTTGACTGTGGAAAAACTTCATAACAAAATTTCTACCCAAAGGTCAAAGTCAGTGTTATGCTTGTATGCCCCCTTGGCACTATTTGTCACAGATGCTATTTTCACATCCCTTGGCCTTCCACTGCTAGAATTCAAAAGCCCAGGCAAGTGGTGAGACAGCTATTATGCAAATGCCGCTTGACAGAGATTCAGCAAAATACAAAAAAACTATCAAAACAGTCTGCCATGAAAAACAACTTTAGAGAACCAGAACAAGGACCTGAAGTGCAAAAAATAAGACAAAATAAGGACATTTGAAAAAAAAAAAAAAAACAATGACAGTATACTAACATATTGAAGAATTTATAGGAGAGAGCCTCTCGGTCCTCTTTCCTCAATTTCCCATACATTTAAGTCTATTCCAAAGTACAGTTGGAATTTAAGTAGAATGTAGGATTTTGTTTGCTTGTTTTCTTTGTTTTTGTTTTCTTTTTTTTTTCCTCTAACAGAAAGACATGCTCGGTAAACATTTTCATAACAACTTCAATGATGATTACTGTCTATAAATTGGGAGGCACCATGCTGTCTTATAATGAACCTTCTGCCTCTAGGGAGCACTCTCTCCAGATTGATGTCAGGGAGCCAGGTGTGGCTGGAGGCAGCAGATGGTGCCTGATGGCCAGACTGTGACTTCCAGTCTCTAAAAGGCCATGGAGTGAGGCATTCTCTTTAATTGTCTACTTTTCTTGAAGCACAAGCTGAAAAGGCTGATGGGGGCTAATTCAGTGTGCTCCATGTGAGTTAATGGATGACATGGCAACTATTTTCTGTCACGTGACTCTAAGTGGAGTGAATTCTACATGCTTGATGTGGAAGATTCAAAATGGCCTCCTCACATCCCTATGAGGGCTCCTAGTTTGATTTCTTTATCATTTCCTAGAAGAAGAGGCTTTCCAATTTTAGGAAAGCTATGATTTGTAAGTTTTATATCAGTACTTTCAAAGCTGAGTGAGGGCATCAATATTATGTCAGAGCGTAGGTGAAAGTAGTTGAAGGGACCTGTGTTAGTAAGGCTTTATGTGGTCCCTTGAGGATGTGGCTCACAGATCGTCCCCAACAGGAATATGTCATCCTGCTTGGAGTAGGCTAGAGAGACCCAGAAAGCTGATCATGGTTTTAATACCAAGTGTAAAATTAACTGTGAGTATAAACCAATTCCAGGCGTTTAATAATAAACAATGGGGGATAAAATTCTGCAGTTTATATATTTCAGCATCTTACAGGTGACTATATGACTTTGTTGCGAGTCCATGTGTCAGGCCAGTGAGATGATTCAGTGTCTGAAGGTGCTTTGCCAACAAGCACAACAACCTGGGGTTGATCCTGGGGATCCGTGTGCTGCAACTCCAGCAACTTGTCCTCTGACCTCCACACGTGCACCCTGAACACCACACACACGTGCTGCCGTACTCCCAAAACATATAAATGCAATCAAATCCTAACTGTGCTTCCTAAGTGCTATCTTAGAATTTTGACCCTAAGTGTGTGTCACATTTAGAATTGAGTAAAACTCTTCTAATACTATAAAATGTATCTTAACTACTGTAGTTCTTTTAAATGTTATGATTCATTACATTTACAGCAAGGTACTGTGAACATTTTAGATTAGTCATCTGTTGTTACAGTCTGAAATAATGATAGTTATCACCATGATGGGATACAATCTTATTGGTTCTAAATCAGATAAGCTCTACTTAAGCAGTATGCTTTTCATTGCTTTTAATTAAGTAAAGATTTCCTAAGCAAATTGAGTTTTTCCAAGGTTATCAGAAGATATAAATACATGCAAGAAAACATTGGGCTTCTCAGAACTCTTAATAACCTTTATTTGCATTATATTAATTCATTTTGTGTATTAAATATTATTCAAAAACACTATCTTGAGTGTCATTTTTTCTTATAAATAAAAAGGCATGAAAGAATATTTACTGGTAAGTGAAGGCTTTTGTGGGACATGCCCCTTGGGCTAGTATGCAGATATAAGTGAGTATATACCATTTGATTCTTTCTGCTTCTGGGTTAACTCACTCATTATGATCATTTCTAGCTCAATCCATTTATCCACAAATTTCGGGAATTCCTTGTTTTTAATAGCTGAGTAGTATTCCATAGTGTATATGTACCACAGTTTCTTTATCCACTCTTCTACTGAAGGACACTTAGGCTGTTTCCATGTTCTGGCTATTATGAATAAGGCTGCTATGAACATGGTTGAGCAAATTTTCTTGTTGTGTGCTGGAGCATCTTCTGGGTATATTCCAAGGAGTGGAATAGCTGGGTCTTGAGGAAGCCCTATTCCCATTTTTCTGAGATAGCACCAGATAGCTTTCCAAAGTGGCTGTACTAGTTTGCATTCCCACCAGCAATGAAGGAGTGTTCCTCTCTCCCCACATCCTCGCCAGCATGTGGTGTCGCTCCAGGAAACTGGGACAGAGGGGAAGGCATCCTATTGGGACTCTAAATGAGAGACGCATGGGAGAACAGCAAAATAAAAGGATCCAGAGGGTCCTAGAAATCTACAAGTAGAACAATATGATAGGCAGATTTGGGCCCAGGGGTCCCGCTCAAACTAAGGCACCAGCCAAGGACAATACAGGAGGTAAACTTTAAACCCCTTCCCAGATCTAGCCAATGGTCAGAATATTCTCCACAGTTGAGTGGAGAGTGTGATACGACTTTCTCACGTACTCTGGTGCCTCACATTTGACCATGTCCCCTGGAGGGGGAGACCTGGTAGCACTCAGAGGAAGGACAGCAAGTAGCCAAGAAGAGACTTGATACCCTATGAGAATATAGGGGGACGTAATGCCCCTCAGGAACAGTCATAGGGGAGGGGAATAATGGGAAAATGGGGGGGGGGGGGGGGGAGGAATGGGAGGATACAAGGGATGGGATAAACATTGAGATGTAACAAGAATAAATTAATAAAAAAAAAGAATATTTACTAATATTTTTAATATTTTTATGTATCCTAAACAATAGATCAGAACTTCTGAAAGACAAGCTGAGGTAATTTGGAGCAGGGGTGGGGCATACATGTAGAAAACAGTTCCTGCATCTGCCCTACCATCTACTTCAATTTACCTCACGTTTCTTATCTCTTTATTTGTCCTTTTATCTAGAATTAAATCTACTTAAACATATGTGATTTCAAAAAAGGGTCCTGTTGGCCTTGTCATGCTAAATAGACTGCATTGCTAGAAGAATTTCTAAAAACCACATTTGCTTATTGACGTTTGGGTTTATTTGGGAGAAGGGTATGTCTTGAGTTATCTGTCTGAAGTAGATAATACAGTTTCATTGAAAGAAAACTATAAAGCACACAAATACTAGACAGATAGGGAGTTGGAATAAAGAACAAATTTAAGCTTCTAAATATATTTACCTGCACTTAACTAACCAACTGGTTCAAGGTTTCAAAATAACTTCTCAATAAAACACATCCCAGAAAACAAATGATGGTTAAAACAAAAATTCTCCAGGAAATAAGACAATGCCCACAACCCAAAGACATATGCATTTAAATGCTATGCTCAACCAGGTGGAAATAGTCACAACTGTGCACACACTTTCACTCAGATCTCAGATTCTTGTCAAGAGACAGAATTGGGTTTTAAACAGCCAAAATTGCCTGATCAGTTGGTTACATCCCAGAGCTCCAGAACTATAGTTTGAGTGTGTTCTTAGAGAAATCACAGACTTTTGAGGCACAGAGTGGGTATGAGAAGGCAAAAAAGGACCCACATTAACAGTGCCATGTCCACTTGTGTGTATCACCTAGAGACATGGACAGCAGAGACAGCAGAAGGGAGCTGAGGGAGGAGCAAGCAACAGGCAGCATTGTTGCCCTCGGATGTTATTGGCACTTGGACACTGAAGACTGAAGAGCATGTACTAGCAAAACAAAGAAGGCGCATCAAGAAAGATGCATTCAATGTCTGATGCTGTGAAATGTTTGGATATGTGCATGGTAGGAGTTGAAGACATTTCCAGCTGCTTCCTTCTTTATAGTGCAATCTCCAGGAGCAATCGCCGTGGGACTTGTGCACAGATATAAGCGGGCTGGAAATACAGAGGAGCGAAATATGAGCAGAAGTCATATGGAAAATATAATTGGCTCGAAATGAGGCTGGCTGATTAGAAAACATCAAAATGAACAAAAATAGCATTTCACAGTAGGACATAATCAAATGTGGCATGTTTTGTTGCTGTGTTGTTTTTTCAGGAAAAGCTCAAAGGACATTCTGAAGGGTCGGAAGAAGAGATTACATGACAATAATCCCAGGAGACAAAATCCAAGCTGGCTATGCACAGCAAAAAGAAAAGAACATAACACAGAAAAGTGAAGAGATGAAAATGCACACCAGAGGCGCCAGAAAGCAATGCACATATGACTGCATCCTTTCCCCCAAGAAATTGTAAGAGTAGCAATCTCAGAGAGAGAGAGAGAGAGAAGAGAGCAAAAACAGGGAAATTATTATGGAGAATACATAAACACAGGGCACAGGGATTCGCAGTATTCATAACACGATGGAATTGAAAACTATGCTTACAGATGGGAGGAGGACACTTTGCTGACATAAATCTGTGAGTGTGCAGGCTGAAAATGACTGTGTCTGGGAAAGGGTAACTGAAATCTTCAACTGGGAAGCACACTTTGAAATTCAGGAATAAAGGAAGTAGTCTTATATACAAGTAGGCAGGGAGATAGCTTGGGGAGGGGTAAAGAAAATAAGAAATCAGTTGGGCGGTGGTGGCTCACACCTTTAATCCCAACACTTGGGAGGCAGAGACAGGCGGATCACTGTAAGTTCGAGGCCAACCTGGTCTACAAAAGCAAGTCCAGGACAGTCAAGGCTACAGAGAGAAACCCTCTCTCGAAAAACAAAAAAACAAAACAAAACAAAAGAGGAAGAAAGAAAGAAAATGGGAAATCAATTGCAGGATTCTCCACTCTAATCACGGAAAAGCCAGGAGTGAATACCGTGGTTGTCTCCAAAAAAACGGGAGAAGGAACTGACAGTGTGGAGAGGGCAGGGCTGGAGAGGGCAGGGCTGGAGAGGGAGGGGCTGGAGAGGGAGGGGCTGGAGAGGGCGAAGCTGGAGAGAGCGGGGCTGGAGGGGCGGGGCTGGAGAGGGCAGGGTAGCTGATATTTCATACTTGCCCAGTCAACAGACTCTTCTAATCCGTGTATTAGTTCACGGGACAAAATGCTAAGAAGCTCTTCTCAAAATAACAAACAAAAGACCAATAACAAAGCCCAGGGGTTGTGAGGAGGGGATAGAAAACAAAAACAACAACAAACAACGCCCCCTCACCTGGCAGTGGCTGTCAAATGCTCATCAAAAGTATTGCATCCAAGTAACAAATTAGCAATGGAAAATAAGCAAAGGCTGGGGTGACCACTCCCCACTTTACATATAACATGGAGATTGAATCAGTTCGGGCATAATGAAGACAGCATAGAGATTGAAATCCAAAAGTAAACAAGGTATAGAGGGCAGGAAATGTCCATTTCTTTTGTAAAGATGTATTTATTTTGTGTGTATGTGCTTGTGTCTGCATGTATGTACGGACACCACATGCAGATGCCAGCCAAGGCCAGAACACATTGGATCTTGTCCCCTGTAGCAGGAATTAGAGGCAGCTGGGAGCTGCATGTGTAGGTCCTCTGAAAGAGCAGTAAGTGCTCTTAACCTCCAGGCCATCTCTGCGGGCTCAATGTTTATTTCTTAGCTATTGATGGCAGAGTTGGGTACTTTGTAGTAAAATAGTAAGGATTGCCTTAGGGTGTAGTTCAGTGGTGAGGCACTTATACCTATAAGGCCTTGAGTCCTACCCAGTCAACCCTGGCAGATATCTATCTACACTTACATTTGTCTGTCTATCTGCCTATCATCTATCAGTCATCTATAGATCCATATAATCTATATCTATAATTATACATATCTGCATCTGTTTTTATCTCTATATCATTTAATATATAACTAAAATTTTAAAACGTGTTAGGTCAGAGGTTTGGGACAAAGGCAAGATGGCCTGGACCAAGAGGTCCCTGCCATTCTCTTCTGACCAGGAGCCCGCATTTTCAAAAGCCCACGCAAAACACTGGACAAAATCAGCTCCTAGTTCCAGATTCCAAAGTGACCACTGGATCTAAAACCCACCTACAGGGCTCTGAGCTCACCAAATAAGGCTATAACCCCTGCACTTCATCATCACATTGCAACACCTGCCTTCCCTTTAGGAAGCCTGTGCCCCAGCCCAACCTTGTGACTTCACTGACCTCTTCCTGCAGGGTCAGTGAGCCTGCTGAGAGGTGCCCCAATAAACCTGCCTTTTTACTATAAATTGGGCTCAATTCAATTTATTAATGTCCCTGGAGAAGCCATTCAACATGTATCGAGATCTTGATGGTTTCTCAATGTTTCCTTTTACAAAAATCTTGAGGATAATTTTAGGGACGATTATTTTATATATATATATATATATATTTGTTGAAGAAAGATCTTTTTTTCCCTAAATTCCAGCAACTCCTTCACTTTACTGCAATCCATTTTTGCTTGCTTTAAACCCAAGTGGGATGAAATGTAGTTCTCTCTAGGGCAAAACCAGAGGAGACAGATGGATTTGAACTTCTGAGCAGCCGTTCTTCCTTCACACAGGAAACTGTGGAATGCGGTGGGAAGTGGCACAGACCTTGCAGAAGGGAGAGCAGTCACAAGTGCACTGTCTTCTGATGCAACGCCTTCTCCTGAGCTGCCTGCTGTGCTTTTTCACTAGGGCAGGAAGAGTAAAGATAACATGCATCTCATAGCCCTTCTCCAAGAATGACCGTGGCCAGTCGTACGACAGTTGCTGTTCTTGACAAACTGAACAATAATTCAGTCATGTTTCTATGAGTTTTTTAGTTACTATATGTTTAAAACATAACATCAGTTCATTAAGAGTAAATATTTTCAATCCAGTAAGATGGCAGAGTAGGACCCAACCAAATTTCCCAATACTTAGATTTCTGTGCCATTTTACTGAATGCTACAATTATGACCCAGCCAGAAGATCTTTGTCAATGTTTATTGGTATAATATGTAGCAGCTTAATATAGCTAAGATATTAAACATTTTTCAGTGATAGAAATATTTCCTTTGGTCAATTACATGTGCCGCATCTGTGTAGTTGTGCGTTTAACAACAGCAACAAGAAAACTACAATTGTTTGAAATGAACTGAAATGTAATCACTTAAAAGCCATTCGTAATGAAAGTATTAGGTCACAGTTCTGCATTTTGTTTCTAGAAATTTATTCTATACTGCTTTTTCCTGTCAGTCACTGAAATGATCTCCATGAATTTCAAACATTAAGGGTGAATTACTAAAGTGCAAAACTATTGAGGACATCCTAGAGCTTACTGAGAGTTGGGATGGACACCACCACCAAGTGTTCCGGCTTATGGAACATAAACTTTTGGGTACCACCAAGTAATAGAAAGATGTGAATTTGACCCTGATTCAACAGACACTGGGTGTCTACCAAGTATGAAATATTCACTGAGGCAAAGAACTGGACTATAGCTGCTGTGACCCCCATCTCATGGATCCTATATACTGAGGACAAGATAAGGGTGAAAACCTGATTTCCTATGAGAATTCTTCTGGACAACTTGTGAATAGCTAATAAAACAGCCTTTTCAAATATAGGGCACCAGAGTTCGTATGAAAGTCAGACCCCACTCTCCACTCAATTGTGAAGAATGTCCTGTCCATTGGCTAGATCTGGGTAGGGGTTTGAAGTGTACTGCATGTATTGTCCTTGGCTGGTGCCATAGTTTGAGCAGGACCCCTGGGCCCAGAGCCTCCCAACATAATCTTCTTCTTGTAGGTTTCTAGGACCCTCTGGATCCTTCTATTTGTCCGTTCTCCCATGCTTCTCTCATCTAGAGTCCTAATAGGATGCCCTCCCCTCTGTCCCGCTTTCCTGTTAAGTGAAGACTTTCATGGGACATGCCCCTTGGGCTAGTGTCCAGAGATAAGTGAGTAAGTATATACCATTTGACTCTTTCTGCTTCTGAGTTAATTCACTCATTATAATCATTTCTAGTTCAATCCATTTGTCCACAAATTTCGGCCCCATATTTGACCACGTCCCCTGGATGGGGAGACCTGGTGGTACTCAGAGGAAGGACTTAGAAGAGACTTGATACCCTATGAGCATATACAGGGGGAGGAGGTCCCCCTCAGTCACAGTCATAGGGGAGGGAAGTAAAGGGAAAATGGGAGGGAGGGAGGAATGGGAGGATACAAGGGATGGGATAACAATTTAGATGTAATATGAATAAATTAAAAAAAAACAGCCTTTTCATCTGAGAAATAGCAGCAGCAACACCACACAAAGTTGTTTTACAAGGTGAATGAGCTATCAAACATGATGTCTGGGCATTGTGTATGATGGGCTCCTCCACCTTGAATATTTTTTAGCTACCCAGAAGTGTTTGAAATTGGCTTGAAGGTGATCACTTAGTAGCCATTTGTAGTTAAGTCATTACACTGTATTAAATGCCACTTAGATAGAGTCTGTCATTTAGCACCTCCTATCTGTCACTATAGCCATCACAATATTAGATTACTATATTTTCACAAATTTTGGTGCTTCAGGAGCAGTTCTTGAGGCTAACTTGGTTTTATCTTTTCTTTGCTAACAGATATGAAACAACCCTCAAAGTGTTTTAGTGCTTATAGACACATGCTCATTTTGTGGAAAATTGTAGAACTCACCATTTGTTCTGCTTGAAATAAGAAGTGGTGTTATGGTGGTGTTAGCTCAATAGTGTCTAGGACATTCTTAAATAAACTGAAAAACTAAATGAACTTGCCAAACCATAGAATTTAACATTCCACCATCTTCATTTTTGAATGTTTTGAAGGGGAAGGCCTTGTGTGCACTGACACAAAGCTGTGAAACTCAGTGAAGAACCCAGAACCAAACACACCCATATGTGCTAACTTATTTTCATAAAAAGCCTCTTAGAACACACAGTTGAGGGAGTGTTGGCTCAGTTGGCTGGACATATGCAAAAGATGAAATAATGATTCATCCAAGTACTCCAACTTGGAGTGGGAGCCATTCTGAAAAGCTTATTTTATCTAATTCTGTTTTCTTATATGAGACATCCGCTACTTACAAGGCCATGGTGCCTGCCATTTTCCTCCCATTTCCTTCTTATATACAGATGTCTTTATAATCCTTTAGCTGTTTTTTACCTGTTTCTATCATGTACTATATCATACACAAAAAAATGAATTCAAAATGAAATAAGAGCTTATTTGACTCAAGACCTGAAACACAGAACACCTAGAAGAGACTTCTGATGCGATGGAAGATTTCATGTTGTTTTACTGCCGCAGAGAGAAGAAAAAGAGAATAAAAACAGGAGACTCGGTTCCAAAGGGAGTGTGATTGGAAGAGCATCAGGGGTCACCAAGGAGGTAAGGGGACCACAAAGGATACAGAGAAGTAGAGACACCAGGCAGCACAAAGGCACAGGCATTCAGCAGCTCCAACTATGGCACCCAGGGAGGGGAAAAGGGGATGGAAAAAAGCCAGAAGTGGCTTTGAGTACCAAGACTACTTCTTCTCTATCCTCTCCATCCTGATCAAAACTTAGGTTAAAAATAATAATAACTGAAGGTATATAAGGGCATTTTACTTAAGAGGGAAATAGGGGGAAAGTAACAGATACCATGGCCTTGTGAGACAGAGAATGTCCCATGTAAGAAAAGAGAATTAAATAATTCAAGCTTTTCAAAATGGCTCCTGTTCCTAGTTGGCATCCATGGATGAATCACTATTATTTTTAAAATCTTTTACTGGATGACCTTACTTTTAGTAATCTAATAGGCATCACAACTAAGACCTGTTAGTATCATTTCTAAGAAGGTTGTCTGTATTCCAAAAATGTTCAATGTCTATTGAGCTTGGCACAGTTCACACGGCAACTGAACCATCATCTACCTAGATGGGAACTCATCGCATCTCTGAGACTCTCTGGAAAAGTGTATATTTAGTTTCCCATCAGGTTCTTTTCTCTTCTTTGCTGCTCATATGGTATACTAACAACAAACCCACCAGCATCTCCATGGAAACAAGCACAGATGTTCTGAAATACGCCTACGGAAAAAAAAAAAATCCCTACCAATGAGCAGCCCTGTTCTTTCCTTAATTAATTCCAATATTTTTCTGTCAGTTCTTTCCCTTTGAAGTTGCAGGTTGTTTTTCAATTTGAGATGCAATTTCTTCCTAGTAACAGATGCCAAGGATTTCTTTTGTCCCTGTCTCAAGATTCAGAAATAAGATTCCCAGACTGTGCACCAACAGTCTGTCTGTAATCACCATTTCCAGCCTCGTACCCTCCCAAGAAAGGTCACCCTAGTGTTATATGGATGGTGTTGTCTTCTTTTGTCCTTGCCTGGATGGGCCAATGTATGTGGTTCTACCCTGTAAGTCTGAGCCTTACCCTACTGTTATAACAACTAGCCAATGTAGTCTGAAACATTTCATCCATTCATGGTAGCCATGCCTCCCCCACAAGTATATACCATACAACCACAGTTGTGATATCTTCCCTTTTCTTTATTTCTTTATTATTTTTAAATCTATTTATTTATTTATTTACTTACTTATGTATTTTGGCTCATGTGAATGTATTTGTCTGAAATTTTACTTGAGACAAAATACTACCTGCCTGAATTTTTAGGTTCAGAAGGGATCACATTTTGTCCTGATACTTTGAAATTTTGTAAACCACTGTATGTGAGAGTGTGATGTGTATATATGTTTATGTTGCGTGTTCCTGTATACGAGTGTAGATACTCATAGCACAGTGCACATGTGGATGACAGAGGGCATCCTTAGGTGTTTAATGGTCATTACCTTCTACCTGTCTAAATACAGGGTATCGTGTTGTCTGCCACTGTGTGAACTAACCAGCATGGCTGGCTTGTGGACTCCAGGGATTTGCCTATGCTGACTTCCCATATCACAGTAGAAGGGCTGAGATTACAAATGAGCGCTACAGGCTTATGTGGGTTCTGGAGATCAGAGCAAACATTTTAGCCATTGAGTATTCCCCCCCCCCCAGCCATTTTTGTTCTATTCCTAAACTGTGCTGAGCAAATATTTATTAATCAAATGATAAGACAAGCTGATAAAAGCTTAATTTTGAAAGATACTACCATATGGATTTTTATGGCATAAGGAAGCCAAATTAGATGGGACATCCTGTCATTAATAACCTATTAGAAATAACACATGACATTGATTTATTTTCAAATTTTACCCATAGCAGTCACAAGAATCCAAATGAAACTCGGTCTCCCAGAAGTCACACAAATGAGAAGGAGAAAGGCACAAATAAAATGCAGATTAATTCAGCAGGTGGAGTAAATCTTTAAGGATTTTTTCCGCTTGCCAAATGGCAGCCCTCTTGAGAACCCAGTAGCAATGAGAAGACAAGTTACACACTGCCATCATGAAGGCAGCCTTGCTATATCCAGCCTCCAGATGGCCTGAGGTGAAAAAGCCAAAGAGAAAATCCTCCCCATATCTTCCCTGTGCACCTGATTTCTCTTATGGAAAACAAAATAAAATAACTGAAGATGCAGTTCCTAGTCTTCAGAGATTTCTGTTATCTGATAGAAATATTGAAACCTCATCATAAAGTTCATTTATATAATACCCTTCAACTCTGTATCAATAAACACTAATATGGGTCTCAGACTAGTGTCAGATTAAAAAATTTGCTATATATAATAGCCTAGTAAATGTAGAACAATTCTTATAGCTTTATGACAGATTAAATTATTGTCACTAGATGAAAATTAAGGCAAAATTTAAGTTTAATCTATTTCACCAGAAGAAATTTTATCTTCAAAGAACATGCACAATTTAAATGAAGGTAGAACACAATGCTGGTTGTTTCTGTAATTTTACTAATGTACAGTGTATATAACTCAGAGTTGATGCTATTTAGGAAAGATGAGACATAATTTGTTCTTCGTGGAAATTTTATGTAGAACATCAATCCTACCATAACTAAAGAATCCACAAATTTCTATTGGGGGAATATTTGGAGCTACAAATTGTGCCTCTGGATTTTAATTTTTAAGCAATTGTCTAAAATGTATAAAGGCTGTTATAAAACTACCAAGCCATAATTCCTCAGCACAATCTTAGTCCTCACATTTCTGTATATTCACAAATAAGCTTCATCAGATATAGTCTCCCACCCATCTTCCCACGTCCATATCAAAACACACTGAGCACTGTAAACAAAGAAAATCTTGGGAATTATGAGGTCAGAGAGAGTGGAAAAGGTCTCAGAGGACAGAGCTTAAGTATATAATGTTAAGAGACCGTTTTGCAGTACAGATAGAATCTGTAGTTAATAATGAACAGTGTGGATTGTTCTTCGTATCGATGCTGTGAGCAAGCTCTTAACTAAAAAATTTGTTTCATTCCAGCCTTGAAGACTGTGTGGAAGAGAGAGAGAGATGGGCTTTATTATGTTGTTAGAGAGAGAGCAGAAGAAAGAACATCACCATGGGCCTGGCAAAGGAGCCAAATATGATTGCCTGAAGGAAGGAATAGGGTAGAGAAAACTCACCTTGGCTGGCCAGTGTGGTCTTGTAGGGTGAGAACCCATACTAGGCAAAGCTCTCTTTTCATCCTCGTTATTACTTGGGGACCTGCACATAGAGAGCTTTGGGACACTGAAGATAACCTGTGGCACATGGTTACATTGTCTAGGGTGGGTGTGGCCAACCAGACCCAGTAGAAATTTTGGAACATTTGTGAAAAAAAAAACCATAATATTTTTCATCAAATAGCAGTCATTGCAATGTGTATTAATAGAAGCTACAGGATCATTTTAGCATTGGAATAGTGGAATGGTCCATAGCAAGAGCCTTCTGAGCCTTCAGGTGAATAAGAAACCAACGGCTTGAAGTTTAAATGCCATCCCTTCTGCTTATGCATTCTGCTCGCCCTCCAGCCTACCATGAGGAAGCAGAGATTTCCTTTGAAATTTTAAGTTGGATCTTGCTACTCTTTCATTCAAAACCTATAGTAATCTTCCTCTATTCAGAAGAAATATGAGCTTCCACAGGGTTTCAAGGCCTCACGCAGCCCACTTAACATTGCTTTTCTGGTCTCCTCCCTCCCTAGTTGACAGGCTGCTTCTGGGCCAGCTGTTGCTCAAGCTCTTTCTGTAGAGCATCTGCAAGGCCTTTGTCTTCTGCCTGGCCTGTTCCTTCCCACTGTCTTCCAGCTAAGGCATGCACTTTTCTATTACTACTCAAAGCATACCTTCCCTACTTTGCTTTTCCAGGCTTTTCTATCTCCTCACCAAGTAAGTAGCTCACATACTTCTTGCAACTTTGTCTGCTTCTAAAGCACAGCCCTCATGGGGATAGAAGTCTATTCCTGTTCTCATTAACACACTTCGAGAACATGCTCACTAATGGATTCCTCTCACACCTTTGCTTATGAGAGGAAGATAAGCGAGCTTTGAGCTAATGAATAGAACAGAGGAGCAAAGGAAGTGGCTGACTGCACAGCAGATGCCTGGTGGACTAGACTTTGTATTCAAATTACTTTCTTCCATTCATTTCATTAGACAGAGACTTGGCCAATGCCACTTGGTGTGAGACGGACAAAAAGAAACTATGTAGAATACACCTACTGCAGTTAGATTAGAAATTGAGCAATTCACTCCTTCCAAAAGAAGAGTTTTGATTGCTTAATTGACCATTCACACCCAAGTTCTTCATCACCGTAGTTTAATATGAACCTGGGCAACCACAACTGCTCCCTTGCAACCCCCCGAGCCAGTCTCACTAGTTCGAGATGCAGTAATAGAATCGTCATCAACTGAAAAGTCCAAGCTGCCAGTCTGTGCCCGCCTTCCTCTCAGCACCTGCTATGAGTGAAGGAAACCTCCATTGAAGAATAATAGTAGGGCTGCTGTGGGGGTGGGCAGTGGACTTAATTAAATCATTAACCTTCATCCCCAGTTCCTTTTAAACCAAGGGGGAGAAAAAACCACTCCAGAGGTAATTGGGTATCAATATGAAATATGGCTCTTTAAGGCTGTCTCATATCCCATTTATAGAACACAGACATAATTATCGTGCCTCGCTGAGCATGCTCTGAAAGGTGAACTGAATGACAGCACCAGAATGTGTGCATAATTGAGGGTAAGCCCTCCGGGGATAGTGATGGTGATGGTTATAATGCTGCCCAAATGTAAGTCTCTCTTTACGGCCCCAGTGAGCTAAACATTGCTCGGCAAAAATGAAATTATCAGGTCAAGGCAACCCAGGATTCCTTGCCAATAACATGTAGACCATGTAGGTTCTTTGGAAATGTTTAAGTCAAGGTCAACACTGGAGATGGACTTTCACCTCTCGGGAGATGTAGATCTTGCATGTGGTGGGTTAAACAAAGTGAGCAGTCACCAATCCCGGCAGGCTGCCTGCCTCACACTATGTAGCAAGCCAGGGCCCCCAGCGAGGGTTTCTCAGCTAGTACTAAAGAAAGACCTCTGATAGCAAGTTTTCACTTGATGCCTTCTGAGGACGTGGTTCTCAAGTTTCTACTGAAGGCATTTCCGTTGTTCTATAGTGTCCCACATAGCTTCCCATAAAAATAAATGCTGGAAAAATGTGCCAAAGAACAAATCGGAATGAACCTGTAAGCCCCAATGACAATAGCAATGCATTTTGTGTTGACGAGGGTTTTAAATGATGGAAGTCTGTTTCCCATGCTTCCTTCTTATCCTAAAGCCTGGATTATAAAAGAAAGAGGAGATCCTGTGTCTGCAAAACCACCTGCGTCTAACCTTGGAAGGAATTTGTTGTTGGTTGGTTGGTTGCTGGGTTGGCTGGTTGGTTGGTTGGTTTTTGTTTTACATATTGTCTTGTTTAGTCTTAGCATAACCAGGAAAGGCCTCTGTTAGTATTCACAGATGGGTCTAGAAGCACAGGGGTCCATCCTGAACTCGCAGCTACACAGGGTTGGGCAAGGCATGGTGTGGGGAAAAGATAACACACAAACACAAAATGACGAGATGCAGCTAGCTACTCATCCTGGAGCTCTTCCATGGCGCAGGACAGGGAGTGCTCTACTGTCTTCTGGAAGCAGAGAGTGCTCAAGCTGCTAAAATGCACGGGTACAGATTTGGACTGTTTCAGTGGGTCAGCTTCCGTACCTCCTTTCCAGATTCTCTCCTTTGGAACCTTTTCAGAATGTCTTCAGAAGTCACCACAGGGCAGGCAAATTCCCCCTAACTTGGTATCTCACAACCAGGCTGCACACGAACACCACTGGAGAGACAGTTAATGAGACACCGAAGGCCAGAGATCTGGCATAATTGGTCTGTAGTGGGCTTTGGGCATCTGTGTATTTTAAAAGTTCCCATGTGATCTCACAGTGCAGCCAGCATTGAGCTTAAAACCATGTAATTCTGAGCATCGGGCACTGAGTAGAGGATCAAAATACGTTGTTGTTGTTGTTGTTGTTGTTGTTGTTGTTGTTGTTGTTGTTGTTTTAAATCCACTCCCAGCATGTGAACATGAAAAGTGAAACTCGTTCTCTTTTCCCAAGGGGAAAGCGTCTGTGACTGCAGCTTGGATGGTAGGAAATGGTCTAGTGATTTCAGAATGCAGGAGGTGGCACCCAGTGCCCACAAATTATAACAGAGGATGTTGGGGCAGATGTGTGTTTGATTGGACTGCATTTTCTAATCATCTGGTGGAAATTGTGTTCAGCAGACTGTGGCTGACTCTATCAGAGCACGGGGTGTTGCGTGGGATGAATAGTTGAGAAGCTGGCCCTCAGGAAAGCTGGGGGTGGGGGGAAGCAGGGGGAGGAGTTAAATTCACCACCTGAGCTACTTGTGCATAATAATGAGACTGCCAAATAAAAAATTTTTAAAATATATACAGCTACTGAGGGAGTTACAGGGGTAGTCAAACACTGATTGCTGGTGCATATAAAAATGATTGAGGCCAAGGCTACAATTGTGTCCATCTCATCCGTTATCGATGTAAGACAGCTATACAACTATTGTACAAGGTAAAAGAAAAGACACTGCCTAGAGATATCCAAAGCAAAAAGCCAAGATGATTAAAATACAAAGGAAGAGGGAAAAAAATACTGAGGATAGGTTTCAGAGCCAGCCGTGTCCGTGGTTTAATTCTGCCAGATTTAGCCATTTAGTGTGTGTGTGGCTTTTTTTTTTTTCCCTGAACCCATCTTTGCAGGGGAGTGAGAAAGCCAAGCTTCATCCACAGCTGTGAGGTCTAGTCATTGAGAACGTTATGTGCCCAGGACAGGCCTTAAGCCAACTGGAAATTGTTAGTGTGATTGTGTAGTCGATCATCCACATTGGAATTTTTTAAAACATTAGTGTGAAAATGGATTCTTTAATAATTATGGAGCAAATTGCCATTCAAACTTGGAAGTCAACATATGTGATCACTCTACATAGGATATGAATTGTTGCAGGATGTTCCTGATAGGGGATCAAGGATGTGGGCTATCAGTCAGGCTTCTAGGTTTCGATCTTGCATCTCTCTCTCACTAGAGATGTAATGTTGAGTCAGCAACCAGCTGAATTTGTTTGCCTTCCTACAGAATGGACATATGTATGTTTCTACTGCATAAGTAAGTATTAAAATTAAATGTTAATTAATGTGATGGCTTAGACAAGTTTAGAGGGCTTGGTATATACTTGAGGAGTTTTACACAATAGTAATACTACCAGTAATAGTTGAATATTTACAGCCGGAACCCGGAGCATCTCGAAGTGGAGTGATGAACAGCCAAACAATACCAAGACCCAAAAAGTCCCTGCCTCTTGTTTTGTGTATATGTTTGTGTATATGTATACACACACACACACACACACACACACACACACACACACATCTCCTCTCAGAGTCTGTACTAAGATGTGTTTCAGGGGGCAAAAACCAAGCCTCCTCACGAGGTGGTTCATCTTCTAATGGATAAATATCACCTGATCTCTCACAAGTCTGCTCCCTGTCCCACACTTGGGATCAAAACAAAAACATGCTTATATCCACTACAGGTCCCTTCCTTCATTTCCAGGTCATTACTTTTGTTCTCAATGAAAATTAAATGGAGTGTTTTTAGCGCTGTTTCTACCAGATCTACTAGTAAGAAATGGGGCTTTCAACTCTGTTTCCCATCAAAACCTATGTGCATTTCATAGACCCTTATGGTTGGATGCTTCTTTGATATTCAGACTCATGTTTTAACTGTCTCTTCATGTTTTCCCTTAGGGATCTCTCTTCAGCCCACTGGAATTCACAATTTCCAAAATACCCCAGCTACTGCCCACACTAATATTTCCAGTGTGTCTATGCTTACCCATATTCCAACTCATCTAACCAACTCCTTGCTTAAGGGAACCTCTGAGAAGTCACGTAAGTCACCAGGGTAGACAGTCTCTACAGTAGTGCTCATGTGAAGTCACCCCTTACCTCCCTGCATTTCCACCGCTGGCTCAGTGAAGTACAAATACATGTTCTGACGTCAGGTGCCGTGCACACCATCATCCCAACTCTGTGCCTCCCATCAGGTATCTAACGTGCAGATCAGGTTTTCTTTTGAAGGTAAAATAGTAAACAACCCTTAAGTTATATGAGAATGGAGCGAAAGGCCACCTGAAAACCATGCTGGATATCTCACATATAAAGACTCAGTTAGCATGAGCTTTTTTACTGTTTTATTGAGATTTTTCTTTCAGTTGCAGCATCACTGCCTACTAGTTTATTCAAGCTAGGAGTCTAGAAAACATTCTGGAACATACATTTTCACATTCTTTATCCAACCACAGACTAACCAATCTTTAAACATGCCTTCTATTTTCATTTCTGATGTTCCTTTAAATTTAATTACTCATCAAGAGCTTTCTGGATTACGGACAGTCTCCCAGGTGACTTCTTTGATCCCAGGTTTTCCCGTTTCAAGTCTAAAGTGACTCACTTAAAAGCCAAATGTGACGGTGCCACATCCACCTTTAAGACCTGTGGATTGCTGCCGCATCTACCCTAGTACATCAAATGCTAGGGGATGTGAGATCTAAGGGCTTGCTGCCAAATCCTCGACATGTGTGCAGGAGCATCACAGAGCCATGCATATAAATAAGGGACAAGATTGGGGGGAAAAAAAAGGTTTTTAAGGAAAGAGGCTAATAGCTGGTAGCGAAAGAGTAAAGAGTGGTAGCTCTTCTTTTTTTTTTCCTATCAATGTCACACACTAAGTCATGTGTTAGGCACTCGTACATGCTTGCACACATGTGTATACCTGTGCCCTCTCAGGTAGGCACAATAGAAGATGAGCACCCTTTATTATTACTGCAAGTGAGAGCAATGGTGTCATGGGCGAGAGTGAGAGAGCCTTTGGTTAAGAAGGGCGCCCTCAAAAAAAAACAAACAAGAAAATGCACTGTAAAAGTTGGTTTGTCATAAAAATAGGAAAGGTGGTAGAGAAAGTCCATTCAAAAAATTTAATGATGGTGGGCTAGTAATATGGCTTGGTGTACTGGTAAAAGTGTTTGACACACAAGCCTGATAACTGTGTACAATTTTTGGAACCTATGTACAGATAAAAGGAGAGAAGTGACTGCACACATTTGTCCTCTTACTCCATATGTTCACTGTAGCACACGGACATGTGCCTACGCCCAACCGTACACATACCCGCAGTGATACATAAAGTTTAAAAATTAATGATGGCAATTTTGGACTCAGAACATTAAATGTATAGGTATGCTAAAAAATGGATAGATTTATACATTTATAAATACATGTTTATATCTCTGCTATTAAAAGAAAGCTATGAAAATATATAAAAATAGTAGGTATGTTTTAAAAATGATTTTAAAAATAAGTATTTTTACCTTCAGTTTTTAAGATGGTATTTCAAGGTAAAGTAAGATATTTTAATGGTAGGAAACTCAGGTGGAAGATGAGGTGTAAGAGCTGGCTGACAATTTTAATTGGATAATGACCCAAGGCCCCAAACAAGACAAGCCTATTCTAAAACGCATACTCCCATCAGTTGTGTGCAAGCACGCTTTGATCGCCACAGACTTTCCTGTCTCGATATGGGGATGCCTCTCACAGTAGGAGCTAAAGATACAGCTGCTGCATATTGCGGATGCTTTGAGTCACACACAACTGAGAAGACATATCTTCATCCTCACAGATCCTTCTGTATATCTGTGGTTGAGGAAGGGTGAGGAAGGAGCAAAGAGACTCAGGCTTTGCAAGGCCATTATTGAAGTAATTCTAAAACGAGCGGGTCGCCTCCCCCCAGAAATTGGATAGAGCCAATGAAATCGATATTATGATTCTAAAACAAAGGTCTTTTCTTACCTGGTTTGACATTTGCTACATTGGCATCCGTGAAGTGGGCCTATAGGTTTTTATTCTAGCTAGAAGGCAATTGAAAGCCTCTATGGAATCTTCTCCTTGTTGAAAAAAAAAATGATTGCGATGTTCCCAGAAATTTGTTTAAGAGCAGTATAAACTAATTGGGGGCTGAAAAGAAGCTCTACGGAGTTTTCTATATCAGAAACGAGAACATCATTAAGGACCACATTTCTTTCTGAGCTTCTGCTCTGTTATATGGACCATGTTAGCATCATCCTTCAGCTCACTCCCACATGAGTGAACACAGAATGGGGCCACATCTCTAGGACCAAACCATTAGGCACTGTCTTCACACAACCTCACCAAAAAGTGTATGTATATATGAATGTGTGTGTGAATGTTTGTGTGTGTGCATGCACAAGTGTGTGTGTGTGTGTGTGTGCACTTGGTGTATGTGTGCATATGTATGCCTCTTCTTCCCACTTTTTTTTTGTAATAATGAATAAAATCATTCTGGGAGAATAGCAGCGTCCATCTCACAACAGAACTTTTGTAGGCATCCTGGTCCTGGCCTGATTATTGACAAAAATCCCCTTTATGCAAAGGGGTCAAGTCACTGTGCTTGAACTAGACTTATTCCCATTATCTGACTGGGATATGGACCAAATCCTTTAGCCAGAACATATAAGAAGAGAAGGCAGCACCTCTTGGCACTCAAGAAGAACCTTCTTGTGCCTCTGTTTAGAGTGTTGTGCTGTTATTTAAAATTGAAGCACTGGGTTTAAAAAAAAAAAAAAAACTATGTCTGGATGAGCCAATGCGCCATACTATTGCAACTTTCATTCTTTTATGTCTAGAGAGTTTGCTGAAGCATGGATGGGCTTAGGAGTGGAGTTGGGGGGTGGGAAAGTCACTCTAGGTTTGGCCCGAATTGCCTCCTTTATGGGTTTGTAAAGGGAAGGGACTGGGGGAAGAGCAACTTGATGAATCATCCCTCTATTGCTAAAACTTGGCAACTGTCTTTCCTAAATTGCAAAAGCGCCAACTTCAAATGAATAGAGGCCAGGGTTTATCTCTGCAAACCCAAACCCAGGCTGTGAATGTGCTTTACCTGCAGCTATCAGCTGCGTTCATACAAGAAGCAGGGAAGATGAGGGTGAGATGCAGAGGTAAGCCCGCTCCACTGGGTTAAAAATAAAAACGTAAGCAGATTAACTTGAGTAGGGTTAAACGTCTAATGATAGCCCAGAGAAAAACTTTAGTTCCTCAAATTACTTCACCAATGGTCTTACAGTTTTGGTCATTGTAGAGTTAATGAGGGGGGAACCTGTAACCTAGCTATACCCTTTTATGTGTTCCCTTCCTTGGGATACACAATGTAGTGGAAATTACTTGGCTAAATGTGATTTAAGGCTCATTGTTTGTAAATCTCAGCTAGCTCGTATTTTTAATTTTATAAGCCAGCCTAAGAATGTTGTTGTTGTTGTTGTGATGGCGGTGGTAATAGTGTGTGTGTGCGTGTGCACATGTGTACATTTTCTTCTAAACATAAAGAATGTCTAAATTTTCTTAAAACTAATTTAAAAAGAAAGAAAAAAGGAAACAAACAAACTATCCCGTTCAGCATTGATTTCTGGACTAATGCCATTAATTGGTTTAATTTCATTTGAAAAACACTCAACTCAAACTGTTCTGTTTTCTACTGTGTTCGGGTTCCAGCCTTTGACATCAGCATTAATAAGATCTGTGACCTCACAAGGACCACAGCACATAGAAGTGGCCCAGATACCTCCTTCTGGTTTCATCCTGTACCTCGGTTAAGGGCACAACTCTAGTTTCATTCTTTGCTTGTGATAAAACTCCATGGTCATGAGCAACTTACAGGAGAAGAAAAGGTTTATTTGGTTTGTACTTCCGGGTCACAGTCCATCATTGAAGGAAGTTAGAGCAGGAACACAAGCAAAAATCATGGAGGAAATCTGCTTACTGGCTTGACTTCTAGCTGTCTTACTGGTTTATGCTTAGCTAGCTTTTGTATACAACTCAGGACCACCTGCCTGGCCATGGGAGCTCCCACAGTGAGCCAGGCCCTCCCTCCATTAGTTAATATTAAAAGAATCTCCTACAGACAGGCCAACTGGATCAAGAAAATTCTTCAATGAAGCTTTCCTTTCACGTGGCTCTGAGCTTGGCCAAGTTGACAGCTGACCCTTACTAGCTTAGATGTTTTCAAGAGTACAATCTGACCTCATTTTCATGGAAGCTGTGTACTTTCACCTCGACAATCTCAGTATCCTTTTCTTACAGAGAAGCAAGAACTGGGTTCGAATAAACAAAGGCCAATTGGTAACAGGCAAGAGATTCAAACTCAAGTATTCTACCACTACATTTAGGATGACTTCTACTTCTTATACAAAAGGTCCGGTTGACATTGTTGAGTCCAGATTCTCCAGTTATATTGCAATCCCCATAATTATCCTCAAGCCCATGAGGACGTAAGCATGGACTCTTTAGAAGTAGAAGCGCTGAACAGTACATTGCTCTTCTCTGTGTTAAAGTGTGTAAGGATTCCTGAAGGAGAGGCCATGGAGGCAGTGTGTGTACTGAGTTTTCTTATTTCACTTCCCTTCTGCCACTTCCAAAAGAAAGACATATTAAGGAACATGTGCCAGATTGACAAAGACAGTTGTCTCATATTTTCTCTCATATATGCAATCTAGGTGTAGGAGAGGGACTGAAAATAGATGGGTAGGATATATTACGGAAGATGAAGGGAATGAGAGGGAGGCGGGAGGAAGGAGAGATACTACAGAGCTATGTTACATGCAAAGATACAAATTTCATAATGAAATCCATTATAATCTGTAATGGGCTGCTTAAAAAAAAAGCAAGTGTACACACATGCTAAAATCAGCTGTGTCTCAGTCTTCATTTGATTGCTGGGAGAAGCACACACTTATCTTGTGACAGCATATTCTAGTTGTCCTGTAGCTACCTGAGTTTTCATAATTGTGGAGTTTCCTACTTTCCTAAACTGAGTGTTTTGCATTTCTCGGAGTTTATTCTTGTCCTGATCATCGCTGTCTGTTTCCTGGTTCCACTGATGACACTGACAAAGAGGCAGACTCAAAATTTTACCCACCTGAATAAGTCCCTCTTTTATCCTAATGTCTGGGTGCCTTGGGTCTCTTCTATTGATGCTCTCTCACTAATATCAGAAAGTTAGTACTCCAAAATCTTGTACCACTTTTTACTTTGGCATCTTCCCATGTGTCTATTCTGTCATCAATCCCTACATCTTGTAGATAAGTATCTCAAGTCTTATTTCCCCTCCCTCCTCTTCTCCGTTTCAAGCGAGTGCCGCTCTCCATTCACACTTCTGTACAGGCCTCGCCATCTAAGTGCTTGTCTTTTAATCATATTTATTATGGCAGCCAAATCTGACAAGGACACTTTGTAGCCTAAAATATTGCAAGAGTACCTGCTTCTTTCTGAGAGAGTTCCTCTCTGATCTACTTTTGGCTGATTTCCCAAGGTTCAACTTTCTTTTTAACTTATCTCATTATTTGGTATTTTTAGTACAGCTTTGACATAGAGCTTTCCCTTGTGATCCAATCATTTTCCTTGGTTCCTTTTAATCTTTCATCTTCCTCAATCTTTTAGTCTTAAAGTTAACTTATTACAAAAGTTTTCTTGATAGCAGTCATGATGGTTTAAATGAGAATGGTTCCCATTGGCTCATATATTTGATTGCTTAGTCACCAGGGAGTGGAACTGTATGAAAGGGATTAGAAGGACTAGACAGTATGGTCTTGTTGGAATAAATATGGCTTGGTTTGGTTTGGTTTGGTTTGGTTTGGTTTGGTTTTTCAATACAGGGTTTCTCTGTGTAGCCTTGGCTGTCCTGGACTCACTTTGTAGACCAGGCTGGCCTCAAACTCACAGTGATTCGCCTGCCTCTGCCTCCCAAGTGCTGGGATTACAGGCATGCACCACTGCACCCAGCTAAATGTGGACTTTTTGAAGGGAAGTGTGTTCCTGGAGCCGGAAACTCATGCCAGGCCAAGTGCCAAGTCTCTTCCCCCTCACACCCCACCCCACCCCACCCTCTGTGTGTCTGTGTGTGTGTGTGTGTGTGTGTGTGTGTGTGTGTGTGTGTGTGTGTATGTATGTGTGTGTTGCTGTCTGGCTGTCTGTAGATCAGGATGTAAAGCTCTCAGCTACTACTGTGTTGCCATGCTTATTTGCATCCCACGTTGATTATGAGCTAACCCTCTAAGACTATAAGCAAGCCCCAATTAAATGCTGTTTTCTATAAGAACTGCCTTGGTCATGGTGTCTATTCACAGCAATAGACCAATAACTAAGACATCAATAAATTGAATTTAAGTGTTCCTCTTATATAAACCCAGAGAGCTACACATAGTTTCTTCAAGGTGGCAGTCATCAGATACTAATGCAATTGTCTCTTGTAAGCCCGCCTTCTACAGTAGATTACATAACATTATATTATGTTATGATTATAAGCATAATAGAGTAAATGTGCCCATGATCTCTTAACAGTACTGAATCTAAGAGGATAATAAATGATTATGACTAAATAGAAAGGAATTGTCAAATGAATAATAACATTTTGGCGTGAACCCTGAAGACTAAGTGTCATCACTCCAAGTTATGTAAGCTAAATGTAAGGATAGTGGACATCAATGCAGAGTCAGACAATGTGGCACGGGAGTGAGGAGCTGTGAAGAGCACACTTTGACAAGGCCGGAAAGTTGGCTACATCTCAGGAGGAGTCACCTGGAGAGGATAGGGCAGTCGGGAAATGATTGTAAGACCAGAGGCCAGAAGGTCATTTTCTGAGAGCGACTACTACACAGACTACTCATGGATGTTGAAAAGCATGCAGCCGTTATGGTAGTCCAGTCAAGCCATTCAGGCTCATGCTCACACTTCTCTGGTGAAGGAAAGGCCAATAGACAGCAACCCACTGTCCTGGGTGTATTCTGACCGGCAGTTTGAAACACTATTTGGCAAACAGCAAGCCTTCTGTGACTGCACACACACACACACACACACACACACACACACACACACACACACACACACACACACACACACACACACACACACACACACACAGAGCAAGATCTGCTCTTGGCTTCCTGTAAGCAGAAGGCCAGTGAAGTAGTAAGTTTTCAATAGACGAGTGACATGTTAGAAATCTGTAGATGGCTATTCTATTCCAGGGCTCCGGCAATTTAAAAGCTGGTTTGTAACACAATGGACACACATGCCGTTATTATAGGTTTCTTCCTTTATGAATTTGCATGAATCTGGTCTAGCACTTAAGTGTTCTGAACCCATTGAAACAAATACACATAGCCTCTGAGTTCATGAGAATAATTCTGAAACATTTTAATTCTTACAAGTGTTTTGAGGCTGGCGGATGACACAGTGGCTAAGAGTGCACACTGCTCTTACAGAGGACCTGAGCTTGGTTCACTGTACCTACTTTAGGCATCTTACAACTGCCTGCAACTGTAGCTCTGGGAGATCTGATGCCCTCTTCTGGCGTCTGCAAGTACTGCATGTATGAGCGCAAACCCTCACACAGACATGCATAATCAAAAACAAAAAGGGATGTTTTTTAAAGAAAAAAAAAATGTTTTATTAAAAGTATCGAAAAGTAGAAAAGAAAGACGGTTTGAAACGTGTTCTGAAAGAGGAGTTTCTGGCCACAGCGGCTATTTCGCAACCCTGTGTTAAGGCAGTAGGTGGAGACCGGAGACTTTCACACCCTACAGGAAGATTGGTCTGGAATTCATGCTACTCCTAAAAGCACACTTTACATAGAGAAGCTGTGTGCCAACGTGCCATGCTACCACAACTCCCCACCCCAGTGAATGTCTTCAAGAGACAGAAAAATGTTAATTCCAAAGAAATGTGAGGAAGACAGAGCCAGACCCACCACAGTCACACGCCGTCCCACACAGCTGACCCACCAGTCACAGGCGGGGTTACCTTACACAGCTGCCTCTTCAACACGGATGTTTGGGGTGAGGTCCATCGTCATCTTCAGATTGTTTTTTTAAGAAATAGACTGGAACATAACCTAGAACACCCCCCTTTGTCTGTCTGTCTGTCTCTGTGTCTCTGTCTCTCTCTGTGTCTCTGTCTCTCCCTGTTTCTCTCTGTGTCTGTGTCTCTGTCTCTGTCTGTATCTCTCTGTCTCTGTCTGTACCCCTCTCTCTCTCTCTCTCTCTCTGTGTGTGTGTGTGTGTGTGTGTGTGCGTGTGTATGTGGTATATGTGTGTGTATACAAACTACAAATTTACAGTTAAATACATTTTTTTTCATTCAATCATGGCCAAAATGTTGGAAGGGCCCATCTATGTTCCACACGGCTCACTTTGTCTGCTCTATCCCCAGCAGACTGCGGTAGGCTCAGAAACAAGCCCCCCTCCCAACACAACACACGATTGACGCCTCCCTGCATAGTGCCCCTTCACTGATGAACACAGGATGACTTTGTAGCTTTTCTGTACATAATGACAAACTAAGAAAAGCAAGTGTTCTATTTATGCCTCTTATGTCATAATCTAATCATTTTCAGCCACTAATGCTTTTCCATGAAAAGAAAAATGTGCACAAATCTCTAGTCTTTGTTCTCAAGGAAGGATGTAAACTTTCCCCCAGAGACTTGACTATTAAACAGTCTCACTGCTTAGGTGTAAGCTTAAAGAGCCCTTCTTGGTGCATCTCTCCTTACTGTCTGCCTACGCTCTGCCTTTCTTCCTCAGGGTTAGGGTTTGGGCTTGACTTTCCATTTCTACAGAAAGCCTGGCTTTGGGAGTTTCGTCGTGTAGCTGCCCAAGTTTACAGCTTCATAATGAAAACTGTGAAGTGTAGAACGGATGGGAAACAAAAGAGATGACATGACTAATGGGAAAACTCTGGCAAATGCTTAGGCGGGTAACGGTAAGGTGGAGATTGCTCTATCAGGGCCACAGTAGCTCAGAGTCCATGGTTCACTGACACCAGAGGGCCTGGCAAGACTCATAACACGATCAGAGTTTGGTCATTGTTAGGGGCCCCAGCTCTCTTTGCTTCACTGAGCTTAGCCTTGAGGAAGAGAGGATTTGATTAGTCATTTTGGACACTTTGTGGAATTGATGAAAGACTGGCTATTCCAAGATACTACCTATCCACTTCCATCCTTCCTTCCTCATTTACCAGACTCGGGTGCCCCTCGTTATAGGGATCTTCGCCTCTGACTTCAGTGGAGGTGATCCAGCCCCCGGCACTTCTCTATGCCTCCCAGGTACTCTGTGGAGGCATCAGCCGTGAAAGCTACTTCATATGTTGCTCTTGCTGAGGGGCGCTCCAAAGTTTCAGGTCCCCTTTTCAGTCAAAAGCTCGTTTTGACAATGGTAGGGAACACTGCAGACGATGGAACTAGCAAAAGTCGGTGGTAAGAAACTGGAGTGAGGACAAAGCATGTGAAGTCACTGGATACCAAGGAAATCATAGCGGTGGCACTTGAACCTGTGGCCCTAAAACCCACAGAAACCGCCAGCTGTCTCTTCGCACTGCAGTGATGGTGCATTCGCATACTGTTATAAAGCTTGCAGGTCGCAAATAATGCCCTCGCGTGCTGTTTAATCCATCCTTCTCAACACCACCACACCGTGATTTAGAAGATTACTACGTAGTTTTTACAGATGAGAGAATTAGCAAGCGAAGGCATTGAGCAATGTACTCTGGTACACTGTCCTTTCCGAGTGAGGAGCTAGCCAAGGTTACACACACCTTGCGGAACGCCCAGACAAGAGGGCGCTGTTCATTCGCTGGCACTACATTGAGATAGATGACAGGTGGGCTAAGCAATCAAGCAAACCAGAAATTGGCTAGAAAGGAGAAGGGCTAATTGATTGACCTGAGGAGGAGGACAGCAAGTGAACGAACACGCTTAGAATGTATAAAGGAGTAAAGGAGATGACAAGCGATCTTTGTGCTACAGAGTAAGGTTGCCAGGTCAGCCATCACTCAACAGAAATGAGACGTTTCAGTTAGTCACGGCCAGTTCAGAGCATCCTCTGCTTTCCCTGGCGTCCAGATACCAGTGTCCTTTCAAGTCAACCAGTTCCCTGGAACCACTGTCTCCTCTCACAGGAGCAGGCTCGCCAGTCCACTGTTTCTATACACTCAACGCTGTATGATAAAGTGTTGAGCCCTGCCTGTATTCAACCCATACGTGGGTGGCTACAATATTGAGAGAACCCCATGGCCTTAAAGCAAGGACTCTGCCCACTGTTGGTCTGAAGCAGGGCACATGAATTCTTAGTCAAAACATCCATGACTCTCCACACTATTTACTATCTAAGATCTGTAACTCAACCCTCTGCTACCATAGCAGGTATTCTCCAAAATTGTCACTTGGAATAATAGCCAAGGGCAGCAAGATGGCTCAGCAGGTAAAGGTTTGATTCCCCACCACCACCAGGAATCATAAAGTGAAGATGAGAACCAATTCTCACAGGTGCTCCCTCGATTCCCACATTCATGTCATGACATACAAACACATACACACAATAAATAAATAAAATATAATAAAAACAAGAAATGATGGACATGTTTTTTTTGTTTTGTTTTGTTTTTGAGACAGAGTTTCTCTGTGTAGCCTCAGCTGTCCAAACTTCCTCCTGTGTTCTTTCTTCAGGCACTCTGCCACAGCAACACAAATGAAAGTAGGATGGAGCCCAAAGAGTTATGAGCTGAGCATGGACTCTAGTAGGTAGGAGTACCATGTTTGAAAGCCAGTGGGGAAAGTTTGTGTGTGTGCGTGTGTGTGTATGTGTGAGAGAGAGAGAGAGATAGGGGCCAGAGGGGTGCTGGGACCTGAAACTATGGGGGATTGAGTTCTTCAGTGATGTAAGTGACCTTGAAGAGGATGTCAAGTTGTAGAGGAGATTTAAGCTACTTTGAATATAATCCTTCGGTACGACTCTTAGTTGAGTGTCCATCAAGCTGGGTCTGGATTTGGATACCCAGAAACTGTGAGATTATAAATAGAAATTCTTTTATAACAGTAAGTTTGTGGTCCTTTGTTAGGAAGCAAGAGAAAAATCCTACAGAATGACTTTAGTAGCTCCTGGTTTTGCCTTCATCAAAGGAAAGATATCAACACAGACAACTTGTTAGGTGTCTTTGCTGTCTTGGACTACTCATATTTCTAACACTTTGGGCAAATACAGAACAACCAGAGGCACATCTGACTCCTTCTGTCTGTAATAAAACTAGAGACACCTGGCATCATTGCTGGTACTCCATTCTCCCTCCTTGCTGAATGAACCTTAGGTCACCAGTCCTCCTCAGGACTGGGCTTGTCGTCAGACACAGGAGCACATGAAAGCCAGAGATGATCCTGGCTTCAAGAAGGGATGTGTTGGCTCTCTTTTCTCCAAGCTCTTTAGTGCAATGATGTTTTATGTCTCCTTATGACAGCCCATTACACTCAAGCGAAGGGAGGACAACAGAAAATGAATATTTTATTGGCTCTCATACCGTGGGCATGGCCTGAAGTGAAAATAAATGTTCTATGACATTCATCTTTATAAAATGCATCCGCGCCCATCATAAAGAGATCCAGTGAGTCATCTCTTTACATGTCTCTCACGGGTAATTTTAACTAAGTAATTATAGTCATATTTTCAGATGTACTCCATGGCTGGAAAAGTTATGGCCAAATAGAAACAACTTTCTCTAATACAGAGGAAACTATAAACACGCTGGTTGGGGAGTTGTTTTATATAGTAGTGCTGTGTGGTTCCTCTCAGACAGAAGGCTGGATGTTTTTATGAGGATATTTAGAATTTGCTATAGATTAGTGACTTCTAGGATATCGATGTTGTATTTCAAAAACTATAGTATTATTAGCTAAAACATCCCATATACTAAAATTTCATTTAGTGCAAATGAAAGTGTGACCTATCACTGATTTCTCATTAGTCACTATGATTCAAAGGACTCAAAAGGAGAGAAAAGAAAAGCATACATGATGTGCGTTCACATATGTAGATGTGTTGTGGTGTACATGTGGTGGTCAGAGGACAACTTGTTGGAGTTGCTTCTGTCTTACCACCGTGTGGGTCCTAGAGATTGAAGTCAAATTCAGGCTTAGTGAGAATGCATAACCATCTTGCCAGCCCCCATGTGCCTATTGATAACATTATTATGGTAGTCTTTTAATGTATGACTTCCATCTCAAGAGCAGAAATTGGGACAAATTTTGTCCTAACCATCTGATACACAACTACATGTGTCTATAGACACATTTACTTACATTTGTCATAACAGTGAGCCATGTAGACTCTGATGACTTTTGTGAGAAGAGGCAGGACAGGCTTCCACTAACTACCAGACAGGAGCTACCTTCAAAATCACCCCTCTCTGGACCCTTAGGCATCATGTCACCTATGTTCCACAAGTCAGTTCTTTGTTCCTTGACCATGAAGCCATTCATCTTTTTTTTCTCTCTCTCTTTTTATTTGATCGATTATGGTCCTAGGATTACTCTCCATTAAGGTGTTTCAAGTTTTCAACACATTTTCCTTCATGTTGTTTCTCCATGTTCATAGTCAAGCTATTTGGGCTGCTAGATGAAGCTCCAAGCTCCACTTCAGGTGTGTAAGTTCCTATGGATTAGATTTTGGTTGCTTGATTTGCACTCTGTGGCATTAACTGAGCTGCCATTTTCCTTCAGGCAAAATGGGTGAGGGCCCTAGCCACAATTATTTTGAAGCATTGTCATGGCCATAGCCTAGCTGTGATGGGAAAGTGGGGTAGGCTGCTACCCACAGGACTCAGCCAGAAAATCCCAAGATGGCTTGTCTTCTTGATGGCTGTCTGCTGGAGGTTAATGGTGATTGGCTGTATATAAGTCTACTATTCACATTACTCCACATGTAGCCACCACTGGGAAAGAGTCTTATAGATGAGATTGTAAGGCCGTTGGCATCCGCAGTGTGCCTCGTTCCTTGTATAATCAACACCACAACCAGCAGCTGCTTTGGCATACATACAGGAAGGCAGGTTGTCTTCTAGGAAGCCTAAGTCCACCGAGTTTTCCGTGCTCTTCAGAAAATACTCACCTAGATACTTAGCTCTGGCCCATTTTACATGGCTCCTTTGACTAGGCTAGACCCTTGAGACTATAAAGTGTAGCTCAACCACACGTTGGTTGAAGTCCTCTTCTCAGGGACCATATGAGCACCTTTCAACTTTTTATGAACTTGTGCTATTCAGAAGTGCCAGAGCAATTTTTTTCTTTTTTTACATCTCAATTGTTATCCCTTCACTTGTATCCTCCCATTCCTCCCTCCCTCCCTCTTTCATTTCTTCTCAACACAGTTTCTTATGATGTTCCATACCATTACAAATGATGTGTGGATCAGAACTGAAAATTAAAACAAAGGAAAAAACCTATCTGCTTTCCGTTCAGTAAATTGCTCCTGGGGTGAAGTAATATTCTGTTTAGTAGATTCTATTCCTGTGCTACTAAAGATCACTATTAGTGTTTGTTCTTTTTATTTTATATAGAAAGAATGGATCTTAAAATAAAAGTATCTGGTAATTTAGTTCTGTATCTTATATCAAGCCAATATATTATGTCCTTGAGATAGGGACTATCAGGTACCTTTTGGTAAGAAGCCAAGGTGAGGGATGGAGACTCATGGATGCTGCTATAAATCTTCATGCTAAATTAAGAAGTCGAGAGAGTTGATAAGGAACTTGGGGAGGGGAAAGCAGGGATTCAATTATAGATTATAGTGTTTATCAAATTACTTTCAAGCAACTTTTAGAGAAATATAACTCAGTAAAGATATCATATCAATGCTGAAAGTTTTCAACTGTTAGGATGAGCTATTCTGACAACTGATGTGTATTAATGAGATTATAAATAATGATTAATCTCTGGAGCTTCAGCATATTATATTATCATATATGTTACATATGTATGTAAAAATATATACATATATGGGGGGTGTGAGTGGAGGGGGTACATGACACAACATGGAGGTGAAAGACAACTTGCATGGGTTGGTACTCTCTGTATACCGAGTGGGTTCCTGGGGTTAAACTCTGGCCCTAAGGCTTGATTGCAAGCACCATTACCTGCTGAAGCACCCTGCTAGCCCTGAGATACCGTGCTTTTCTTAATGTTCTTTTATTTTCTAACAAAAGATGAACAAACATTACATCATTCTCTCTACTTTTTCCTCATTCTTTAATAGTCAAGCTTTTCTCCTTACTCTGCTCAATGCTCTTGGAAATCAATTGAGACCATCAGGAAGGTTTATCACAAGAGGGTCATCTATAAGCTCCAAGGAGCTTGGTCACATTTTGAGATAAGACTTTTAATCCAGTCAGAACATGTCTAATTATCCTGCTTTGAGATTCAGATCCTAGGCTTCAGTTTGCAACACACTATCCAGTTATGAATTCAGTAGTCTTTAGCTGGAGCTTTAAAAAATTTCAACCAGGAATTGATGTCATCTATCATGCGGTTGTTAACTATTGTTCCTCTGGTATTTGCATCATATGCCCTTTTCTACTTTTTCCCCCTCAACAAAAATGCTTCAAATGTAGTTAGGTAATGTTTTCATATACTTTTCTGCCCAGGTTTAATATGACTTAAACTTATTTTTTGTAACACGCTCCCAAATATATTCTGTTACAGGCTTAGGTATAGCTCTGTTCAGCTAGATACATAGACTACTGCCCTTATTGTTTTTTTATTGATTTCGTTGACTTTTTGTTTTCATCCGCAGCACCTCTCTGCTACTACTAAATAGGTTTCAACTATGCTCTCAAATATATCCAGATATTGACCCTACCTCATATATCCACGGACACCATTCCATTCTTCTATACGGCTTGTACTCTTGACTGTTGCAATGGGATACTTTTGCGGTTCCTCGTATCATCTGTATAGAGCAGCCAAATGGATCCCTCTATAAAAGCAAAGCAGATCATGTCAAGTCTCTGTGTGAAATTCTGGATTTCCTGTCATTTTCCTCCAAAGCTCTAGCACTTTCCTGTTCCTGATTGGCTTCATCCTGTATTACCTTATACTTTATTGAACCATGGCACCCTGGGCTCCCGTGTTAGAGTTGGCTCTTTAAGAGACACAGACACAGGATGGAGGGAGGTGGGGCAGAACTGTGATGGATTTCTGTTAAGACGTAAGATGTGATGGGGTAAACACATCTTATTAGATCACTGATGACAGGTGGGTAAAAGTTAGGCTCCACTGTGAATTGTGCCGACATGACTTGGGCATGGGGTGGGGGGAGGGAGAGAGGGGGAGGGGAGAGGGAGAGGGGGGAGAGTCAAATAAAGCCGGAGAAAGGCAACATTTCCCAGAGCTGGCTAGTGATTATGCAATTAAGCCAGCTGTGCCTGGTGGCTAGCAATTATTAACACTAAGTTTCTTCTACACGCCCACAGAGGCTGCTGCCCAACAGAAGCCCTGTCCTTCCTGTTGATAAGAAGGAATGGCTCTCGGGTCCTATGGTTCTCAGACATTTGTAAGGTATGAAAAAATATATCCACAGCTGGATAAACTCAGATTATAGAACAAACAATAATCTTTTTGTAGGGGCAGAATTAAGTTGTATGTTATCAGGGTCTGGGGTCACATTGGGAGCCTAGACTAGGCTGCTGGAAGCTGTGCTTGGGTTTGGATAAGGTTCTCCTGGGATGACAGTTCTGTAGTTTTCATAAAGCCTGTGAAGTAAGGAGAGACTGGGAGTGAGTTAGGAGGAATCTTCAGACAAAGATTTAGGTCTGATGCCTGAGAAAGGCAGGCAGGAAGGAAGGAAGGAAGAAGGGACAGAGGGAGGGAGGGAGGCAGGAAGGAAGGAAGAAAGGAGGGAGGGAGAAAGGAAGGCAGGAAGAAAGGCAGACAGGAAGCAGGAAGGAAGGAAAGAAGGAAGCAGGAAGAAAGGAAGACAGAAAGGCAGGCAGGTAGAAAGGAAGGAAAGGAGAGATTAAGTTATAATCTCAAACTGCTCAGTCATTCTAATGAACTCTCAACAAGCATGAGAGTTATCTCAAGTTAAATACGGGCATTAGAGGAATCATGACATTAGAGGAATCATGGCATTAGAGGAATCATGGCATTAGAGGAATCATGGCCTGACAAGAAAGATGTTACCAGTACACTCATTGTACACATGAGGATATGGGCTGTGAGTAGCCCATCAGATCCATGACTTAGGCATGGACATGGTAGTAGATCCAAAAGGGATGGTAAGTGTGACTCTGGTTACTTGTTGCGTTTACAGCAGGAGGCCTAAGCAAAGAGGACTCATAGTCATTTCATAACCATCCTGGCTATACTGGTCTAGCTTCTCAGGCTTGCCCCTCTCTCTCCATGGAGCACTCTGACACTAAGAGCAGCAGAGCTCCGTCCATTGGCCAACCCTCAGGCTAAACTGAATTCTCCAGTCTGGGAAATTTCTCCAGCACCCAGGGTTTACTGATACCTTCTTAATGTACTTGAATCTGGTTCTCACGATGAATAGCTTTTCCCCTCAGCATAATTACCACTGTATTTTATATTTGATCATATACTGTCTGCCCTCCCCTACTGTAATATAAGAAAAATTTGTCTTAATTATTACCATAATCCCAGAACCTAAAATGGCGTCCAAATTCTGATAGATACTTGAAAACACCTGAACATTAAACTGCTTTTAATGAAGCAAGCGCAGCCATAGACTTCACATCTCTGAACCACCTGGTCTTCTATTGGGAACTCGGGAAAATTAGAGAGATGCCTTTCCAAGACCTCAGTTAGAATCAGCATCATTTACAGGTTGAAAGATTTAGTTAAGTCTGTTGTACATATTTTTTTGGTTTTTGTGTTGTTTTTGTTTATTTTTAGTAATGCCTCACCTGGGGCTGAAGGGCACGGTCTGCTATGCAGTCACAAGGATCTGAGTTCAGACCCCCCAAAAGCCATGTAAAACAACAAGTATGGTGGCGTGTCCCTGTAACACCAACCTTGAGGGAGTGGGACAGAGATGGAGGATGCCTGAAGCACAGTGGTCAGCTTGCCTCAACCAATAGATGAGCTTCAGGTTTTGGAAGAAACTCTGTCCCCAAAAATAAAGGTGGAAAGCAATCAAGGAAAGATGGTCAATATTTATATTAAGCTTCCACAAGTGTTCATACACACACCTGCTTGTACATGTGTAACACACACACAAACACACACAAAATCTCACACCAAATGTTAACTCCCGATTAATGAACTAACTAGTAGGTGATTTCCGAAGCTAAGACCCTCATGGGGAAAAAGACAACGATTAATAAATTTAATAATAAAACTCACTTCTGTGGAGGATTCTCTTCCAGACTTATTCTGGTTCTTCTCTTCTTCTAGCCCAATGGCCAAGGGAGAAAAACTAGTTTCAGGAGGTCTGATCATTTTTGGTCATATTCTATGTCTAAGTTTTCAGTTTGTTATGCTGTTAAAAATAAAACAAAACCTATGGAGATCCAAGCAATTGCTTCACAAAGTGATGTCTTAGGTTCTCAAGGCTGGTCACTGGCTGCTTTAAGATCCTCGGTATTAAGCATCAGGGTGCAGGCACATCATTCTGACAGTTAGAATTGACTCAGCTCAGTCTTCTAAAATAATCGATGAAAGTAAAAAAAATATTTAAGAGCAGTTGGGAAAATAGTTTCTCTTAATATCCAGAAGGAAAGACACAGGGAGAAAGTGATCTTCGCAGACCATGGAAGATTAAACGGTGACGCATGGAAGAAAATATTTCACTTTTAGATTTATTTTCAACTTCTGAAGTAGAGCTGAACAGAGACAAGAAAGTGAGCTTGATGTGTGTGCTGCCCATCTGCTTACAAATCCCAGTTTTATCACAAGACAAATAGATAAATAATAGAAGCCTATATAATGTTTGTCTCTGAAATAATAGTTCAACTAAAATTGACTACGCAGGCAGCAGAGGATGAATGGCCTTTATAACATGTTTTTATAACATAATCTTTTCATATAAACAACTGGCAAGGGATTCTTAAGGAATCTTATTAGCCGGGAATTTCAAAGCTACAATGAATGGATTGAGTTACAGAATTATTTTCCAATTTTGTGCTGGTGGAAGAAAACATCTGTTAACTGTATGTTAATGAACAAGGCATTCTGTTCTGTTAGGGACCCAACAAAGAGCTCTGAAAAAAAGCAGGGCAGTTTGGTAAATACAAAAAAAATCGCTTCCTCAAAGGATGACAAATTATATCTAAAAGAAATATTATAAAGATAGCAGAAGGTTTTTTTTTTCTCATGAGAATAGCTATATTTGGATCTAAGGAGAAATAGGCAGTTCTCTGTGGTTCGAAGCCTGCCAGAGATCTTTGCTTGCTCTTTGTGTAGTCAGTGGACAGACTAGAGTTAGAAAACAGATTTGCCTCATGGAAGAAGTGTGCGGCAGACAGCCAGGAGAGGCAAGGCAGTAAATCTCAGTTTAGTTACTATTTCCACATGTCTGGCAAATGCCCTTGGACAGCCAGGTCCAGACAGTCTGAAGCCGATGCCGCACCATGAGCTGCCTCTTCATGCTCTGTTTGGCCTCTTTGTAACCTGATTGATGTGTCTCAGCATAGACACACTAATTTTACATGAGCTGAGCTTGGCTCGAGGGCAGGGGATGAGCCTTCATGGGTTATGAGCTGGCAATTGCCTGACTAACCATGGCAGTCAGTCAATACAACCTATGGGTTGAAACAAATAGCAAATTTTTTACCTTATGAAGGGCTTACAGATGTGTTTTAGTAACTCAGATGGACCTGGTTCACTTCCTAAGTTTCAATCCTTAAGGGGAAAAAATCGAGATATTAGCCTCATCAATTTTAGTCTTTATCATTTAACTTAAATGTCTCAATTATTCTTTAGTATTTCATATGTAAAGGCTTCTATGATTTAAAGATATAGCTATAATATTTTGTGATAAATATATGGACTATAAATATGAAAGCATTGCTACATTTTCTTCAACAAATTATTACTGGAACTTTTGAACCTTCCCGTTTACTTTCCTTGCAGTGATATTAGCTAGGTTTGTTGACTCAAGTTTTTAATCTTAAGACTAGGAAAGCTTTAAAAAAATTGTGTAGGTATTTTGATAGGGATTGCATTGAATCTGTAGATTACTTTTGGTAAGATGGCCATTTTTACTATGTTAATTCTCCCGATCCATGAGCAAAGAACTCACATTTGACCATGTCCCCTGGAGGGGGAGACCTGGTGGCACTCAGAGGAAGGACAGCAGGTTGCCAAGAAGAGACTTGATACCCTATGAGAATATACAGGGGGAGGTAATCTCCCTCAGGAACAGTCGTAGGGGAATAATGGGAAAATGGGGGCGGGAGGGAGGATTGGGAGGATACAAGGGATGGGATAAACATTGAGATGTAACAAGAATAAATTAATAAAAAGGAAAAAAAACATTAATACAAAGATCACAACTGCAAAAAAAAAAAAAAAAAAAAAAAGACTAGGAAAGCTGGGCTTTAAAGTCATGCCATTAAGGCCAGGCTGCACTACTTAGTGAGTTCTAGGCTTGTCCTGGATATAGAGTGAGACTGTCTTAAACAAAAGAAAGAAGGGAAGAAGGAAAAAGAAGGAGAAGGAGAGGAAAGAGAGAGAGAGATGGAGGGATGATGAAAGAAAACAGAAATATAGAGATAGATAAACATATAGATGATAGATAGATAGATAGATAGATAGATAGATAGATAACAGATCATAGATAGAAGTTGAAATAACTGTTCATGCCTTAGAGTTAATTTTTCTTGCAGTTTTATTAAAAGTGAAAATTTTTATTTATTCAACTGGAAAGAAAACTCAGTAGATAATATGTGTACTGTACAAATATGAAACCTATGTAAAAAGATGGCAGTGGTGTTGTGCACTTGTGATCTCAGTGCTGGGGAAGTGGAAACAAACAGGTCCTTAAGGCTGGCTTCCTAGCCAGACAATCCTACTCAGCCCAAGTACCAGTGAGAGACCCTGCCTAAAAATACAAGGTGGGAGGGTTCTGAGGATTAATACTACAGATCCAACATTCTTAAAAGAGATTAATTGCTTATGTTTCCTTCTTTGATGCGGAGGATTTGAAAGCTTCTCTTGACGTACACTTTTAGCATCTTCACCTTTCCTAGCGCCACCTGCTTTTTACAAGTGATAAGACATTGATGCTAGTCTGTGTACATAATATTTTTTCTTTTTAAAATTTATATATATACATCTATATTATTACACACATATAAAATAAACTACATATAGCAAGAAGAACCACTAAACAATCAGGAATTATTTTAATGTTACATTCATAGTGTTTTGGCTATTTGTATTTGGCAAACTTGAAAAAAAACATCTTTCCTATCTTGGTGAATCTAAAATTCTGAATGTAAATCAATATCTATCATATCTCATCTCTATCAACTTAAAACATCTATCTAGACCTAAAAACATGTTAGCCCCCAAACAACTAAGCTTAATTGTAAAACTAAACTATCTGGTCATCAACCCCCATCAGAGACTTGAGAAAGAATAAACTTAATTACATCAGTAAACAAGGAGTATGGTTAGCAGCTTCCAAAGTGAAAAAACAGCCAGAAGCAGTTTGCTGCCTGAACAGTCACTCTCCATAACGTTGGAGCATCATCTTCAGCCTTCTGGCCCAATATCTGACAGACATATTTGTGAAGCAGGAACTATTGAGAACTTGCTTATCCTGTCTTGGCAGAGTTTGGCCGTCGACTCTGCCTGCATCCAAACTTGCCCTTTTTTAGGCAAAATTCTGTCAGTGGCTGAAACAAGGGCATTTTTCCCAGTGGTTGGTTTGCCACATTTGAGGCCATCTCCATAAGGAAGTTTTTTGATGTTCGTCATCTTCTTTGAGGTAGGCTGGGTGTTGCCAGGAGTTAACCTGCCTTATTGTCAATGAATCTTTAAAGTAGAAAAAAACATCTTTAAATGCCATATTCTGTAGGTCTTCACACACACATTTCTACTCTAATATGAGGCATTGTACCCATACAACTCAAATAGAATACAAAGTTTACCTCTAATACTTTGAAAGTGCTATTGCAGGCTGTTTAAGATAAGTAAGTAATGCAAGTTAATTGTTAGTTGATCAAATCATGGTCATGTCAGTATTAGTCTATTTATTATTACAAGAATATACATGCTAGGTTTAACAGATAGAATTCAACACAGCTCACTGACTCACAGATCGTCAGTTTTGTGACACTGTGAACATAATTTTCTTAACCTGAAGGATCTAACAAAGGATCCTTTGTGTTGACATCTTCATTATATGCTGTCCTCACTAGTTATGAGGGTTCCAGTGAGAAGTGTCTTCCGGAAACTCACACATTTAAACACTTGGTCCCCTGTTTTATTTTTTTTTATAAGATCATAACATTATTAACCAACCTCATAGTTCCAAGTACATACACCCCAGTCTGTCTAAGTAAAAAATGTGGTTGCAAGAAACAACTGCATGGAAATTGAAATCCATGTCGATGACAAAATCCATTGTGTTGAAACACTTTGTTGATGGCTTTACCTGCTATAATAATTTTTACATCCAAAACCATTACGCCTAAGTTGGTTTGATTTCAGGGAACTTTTATAAGCAAACCAAACATATTGTTGAAGGAACAGTGACTGTTTATAGTAACCTTTCCAAGAGTGAGTCACTGTAGTAACAGGCCCTATGAACATTCTGCCTCAATTTGAGCCACTGAAGGTGGAATTTCCTGTGTAAGATACCATTTGGGGGTATGCTTAGAACTCCTTAACATGTGGTTATTATAAATATCTTCTCTTTTACTATTAATACATTTGAAAAACAAATACCTCATTATCTGACCTCAGATAAAGAACTTAAATCATGTCATTCCTCATTTACCAAAAAATAATTCAGACTTCAGTATCTTGTGTCATATTATAACATTATTAATCCTAAATAATAGTACTTATTCATACAAACTGGATAGAAAATTTTTGATAGAACAATTTAGCATTTTATGTTGAATATATATGCTTTATTTAGCCAATCAACAGATTTTTAAGGTTGTTTCCTCTGAGGAAGTTTTATCATTTGCAAAACAAAGATGTGTAATGGCTACATGCCTCATCATATGCAAAAGCGAAGACTTTTCCTCTTCTAAATTTTATTTCAATATGTATTAAGCTAATGCTATCAATTTAAATAAACATTATGCATTTAAATGTGTTATTAATGAGAAGGTCTGATTTTAGAAGGGCCCTCTGTGGTAGTCTCCTCTTATACCAAGTACGGGTCCTCTTCTGACAACTTCCTTAAGGCATCTCTTCACTTAGTGATAAGGCTTATGTTTCATGGGCAGAGGCTCTTGTATACCCTGTATACTCTGCTAAACTGAAGAGCAGCATAAAACTCTATGTCTGCAATTTGAAATGAGCCACTGTGTTCATAGTACAAGTGGCATGTTCCCAGATGTAAGTAGGAGACAGCAGGAGAATTAACCACAAGGCTAATAAGACAGGTGACTGACTTCTACTTACTTGGGTTCTTTCAAAAACCCTGGAGGGGACTTAGGGGTACATATTTAGACAGGTTTGTCCATAATGTAACAACAGCATATATTTAACTATGATGGAGCAAAACTGTTCCCAATTTCCACTCTAACTTACCCTCTGTCAGACTTTACTTTTCACTTCGTCACTTGGAATCCTGGAATGTACAAGAACAGTGCTTAGATTCACAGATGTAAATGCCCCTGGCACTGTGAAAAAGTAGACAGAGGGATAGCAACAAAGTTTGGCACTCATAAAGTTCACAGCTGATCTGGGTAACACACACAAAGTTTTAAGTGATTTTTTTTTAATTTTACTAACATTGATAAAAATAACCTCTCACACAAAAAAAAACACACCCATATAAACACACACACACACATATGTTCACACACAAACACACGGACATACACACTCTCTTACACACACTTACACAGACACACAGAGAAACACACACAAATACACACATTCACATGCACACACACATATTTACACATATAAACACACAGCAAAAGATGAACACACACACACACACAGACGCAGACAGACATACACACTCACACACACATTTATAAAAGTTCTACACAAGAGAAACTCAACCAAGGTTTCTTTTTGCATTGCCAATGATAAATTGAGAAGTTAAAACCTGTGAGTTTTTTATAGCAGTTTTGTTTTTACTAGCACACCAGTCACACTAACTTCCCAGAGCTACCGTAACAGAGTTCTGCTTAGGTGACTTCTCTTACTGTGCTACGTGGTTCTAGGGAACCTCCTAAAACCTAAACAGAGAGTGCCAACAGGCCATACGGCCTCAAAGCTTTCAAGTAGGCTCTTTCCTTGTTCCTTCAAGCTGCTGGATCCCCAGAGGCTCCTTGGCAGCGCAGGTGTTATGCCAGACTTTGCTTCCATTTTCCTGCTTCTCCCATGGATGTCATCACTTGGACCTCCTGTATTCCAGAGTCCTTTCATCTTTCCCAGCTACAGTTGCAACAACGATGCTGTGTTTTGGGATAATGGGCCTTGGAACTTCAACACTTGGGGAAAGGGAGAGAACTAAGTCTTTCACATCAGAAAATACTAAATTGTTTCGTACCTCAGAGAGAAACATGATACTAAATTCCTGTCATTTGAAGAAATGATAAGGAGTAAAAAAAAAAAATTTATCAAGGGGAAAGATTCAGGTATGCCAGGCACTTTGGGGATCATTATCTTTAAAACATTGATGGTATTGATGTTGTTTGGAGTTACTGCTTGAAATTTTTCATGGGTTTTCTTATTGTTTCAAAAATGTTATACTTACACAATTAACATTTATTCAAAAATAAATATTCTGGCATGATGTACAAATCCTACATACTACAAAGTGTTATATTATCCAGGTCAAGCAAAACCTGGTATACTCCTGAGGGTCAGGTGGCTTGTTTTTGCCTAGATCGACTTTTTCTATATACTTATGTTTCTGTCATCTTAGTCCACGGGGGTGGATCCTGTGACACCTTTGCTCCCAGCTCTTTGTAGTCCCAAGACATCTCCTATTTTCCCTTAGCCTTACTATACTCAGAAGATGGACTCCCTCTCTCTCTCTCTCTCTCTCTCTCTCTCTCTCTCTCTCTCTCTCTCTCTCTCTCTCTCTCTCTCTCTCCTCTTATTCTCACTGGACTTTAAGGTCCATGAAGCAGGTTTGTTTTTTATTACTGTCATTTCCCTAAATAGTGGAAGTAACGCATTGAGAGGTTCTATAAATAGTTGTTAATAAAAATAAGTAAGTTTTACTGCTGCATTGTCAAAGTGAAACCAGAAGACTCATATATTAGATCCCAAGCTAAAATGAACTAATTTTAAATGACATTGTGAGAGGAAAAACAGTATTTTCCCTATTATACTGACACAGTCCTTGGCTTTATTTCTAATGCTAGTAGTACAGAGAAAGCATGTCTGTTTGTCGATATGTGTGAGGGGATCAGGGAGGCTTCTCCAGCACCAAGAAGTTCTCTAAAAATTCCAACTGGGCTTCCCACAACTCTTTTCACTTCTGATAGTTGGAATTAGTACAGCCATAGGCTTTGACTGTCCCCACCCCAGTCACCATCACAGGTGGTGGGCCCCAGATTATTCCAGACTTCTGTCCAGCTTGACCACAAGCCAAAGGCTCCCATGGCCCTTTCCTTCCCTCCAAAAATCTGCTAGCGTAGCTACAGAGGGCAAGAAAATAGTTTTCTCAGTATTAACACTTTCTTACGAACTGTCGTTTAAAGGTAAAAAGCAAACCGTGAAAAAATACTTTGAGTGAAAATTCTGGAAAATACCATAGTCAGGAAGTTGAATACATGTGCAGTTGGGGTGACATGCTCCTGGCACAGGGTTTTCCTATAAGCCTGTGAGCTATTTGACTCCTTCATGGGTGTTAATAGAGGCTCTACCACTCTACCATGTATGCATAGTTCATTATGTCTCCTTCGAGGGCTTTTATAGATGTCTCATCATGCACACCTAATCATGGCTTGGTCTTTCTGATGACCACTCACTCACCCTGAACCTCTTATTAAGAAAAACAGGTACTCCTGCCATCTAGAAAATTCCTAGGCTGTATGAGCTCTGAGTAAGAATTGAAGACAAAGGCTAAGACACAGGTTGTTCACTAGCAGAAAAACACAGACTTGTATTATAGAACTTCATTATTTCTTATTTTAAAAAAAAAAGTTTTTAATCAAAAGAGAATTACATCACTTTCCCAGCTATCTGTCCTTAAACAACTCCCATGTCCTTCCCACTATTACGTTGAAAGTTTCTTTTTCCTTGGTTATTATTTCTCTCTCTCTCTCTCTCTCTCTCTCTCTCTCTCTCTCTCTCTCTCTCTCTCTCTCTCTCTCTCCCTCTCTCTCTCTCTCTCCCCTCTCTCTCTTTCTCTCTCTCCCCCTGTGTGTGTATGTGTCTGTTTTTCTATCTCTTTGTCTCTCTGTGTGTGCAAACATAAATAAATATGACCTATTGATTGTTGTTTGTGTATATGTGGTTTCAGGGCTGACCACTCTGCGTTAGACAACTGGTAGGGTCCTCCTTCCTGGGAGAGGCTAGTTCTTCTCCCAGCTGTCATTAGTTGCCTGCAGTTCTTTGTCTTGGGTTGGGACCCCTTGAAATGTTCCCCTTTCCATGTTAACATGTCCCTTGATGTTGCCATCATTCCTGTCTTGCTTATGGAGCTATTTCTAGGACAGATGGCTTCACAGCAGACTTTCTGGTGTTCTGGTTCTTACAGGCTTGCAGCCCCATCTTCTTTGACATTCCCTGAGCCATAGATGCAATGTATACAGGTGTGTCTACTGGACCTGGGCTTCCCATGGTCTATTGATCTCCGCATTGTGTCCAGGTATAAGTTTTTTTTAGTCTCCGTGTGCTGGAAAGAGAGGCTTCTTTGATGAGTGGCCATCCTAATCTGTGGGTATAAAGATAAGAGTTAGAATGTAGAATTATACTGCTCTAGGGAAATGGTCATAGGAGATTCTTCTCTAAATTCCGTGATCTCATTATGCTCAGAAAGCTGGCTAGTTTTCCATTTCCGGGCATGATTTCCCTCCTACTGAGTAAGCGTCAAGTCCAAGCAGATAGCTCTTGGTGTCCACCATGTGAATGACACATATGCATGTCTTCGCATTGCTGTGGTTCATAAATGTTGCCACTGGGTAGGAATGCTTAATTGCCTCCTTCATCTGATACCTTACCTAGTGTTTTCTGGAAACATGGAAGCTAGACCACAAGAAAGAGGGTTTTCCATGTCAGAACCACTTGATATCCTACTCCCCAGGCTCAGCAATATTCATTGGTGTCCTATTCACAATAACCAGGGCGTGGAAAAAAACTTAAATGTCTGGCAACAGATGAATGGATAACAAAAGTGTGGTGTGTATAGACAGTGGACAGCTGTAGGAAAAGGAAATCACGAACTTTGCAGGAACATGGGTAGACTGGGGAAAGATAGTGTGGACTGAAGTAACCAAGACCCAGAGAGACAAATGCTCTATGTCCTCACGCATCTGCTGTTCCTAGCTCCAAATCCTCAGATGTGAGTGCACAACATGAAGTAACCATAGAAACCAGGAAATAATAAAGTGACTACAGATGGGGGCGGAAACAGGATACAAGTGATATGAATTAGCAAATGGAGTGACAAGATGGGGTCTCTGGCTGAGGAGGAGGAAGGGAGGTGAATACAGAAGGAGAAGGACAAATAATACCAAGGTTGTTTGATAGGGCCTCAAGGAATTACATTAATTTATATTTACCTAAAATTATATAAAATGCAATATACAAAAAGTTACGTATGTGTGTTTATTTGTACACACACACACACAAAGTCTATAAGTCTTATAAACTTACTATTTTTCTTTTAAGTAGACTTTAGCAGTAACTATAATGGGGTATGTGCCTAAAAAAGAAAAAAAGAATCTTAGGAGAAAAAAGCTCTACCTTTTCCTGGAAGACAGGAATTCATGACTGCACTAAGTCACAGGAGGACAGGATTATGGTGCCTTCATGCTGCTCTCTGTCCCTTGGACATCTGTAGAGCTCGATTTGTGGCTGAGCTGTCAAAGCAGACACAGCAGGCTCCTCTGGGTGTGGCCCCTCAGGAGGGTCCTGTGGGCTGGAGTCGGCGCTAATTGCTTGGGAAACAAGGGGTTAATTGGCAGAGATATCTGCTGTGATGCTGATGCTCACATTGGAAGCTGATGAAGCTGTTTTCCCCCATGGCATCCAGAGAACACTTGGGTCCCACACAAGGTGTGGCTCCCCATCATTCATCCTGCCAGAACAGGAGCACAGTGTTTCTTGCTACAAACATATTTCATCTTGGTGGACAGAGGTCTATGTTCAAAGCACTTCAACAAGAAATTGAGATGAAAGTATCTGTTTGAATGACACCCAGGCTTTCGCGACAGTCTTGGGTTTGCTTTTCTGTATGATGTCCTTGGTTTTGAAACACTTTTCCTTAATGTCTGTGAAAATATAACTTTGGTATTTATGTTTAGTGGGATAGATTAATTTAATTCCTGCTTCTTGTACTGAAACAAACTGTTTCTGTCAGGACATCAGTGGCCTCTATGTTTATTTATGATCTTTTCAATTCTTATTCGCTATTCCCTAGGAGAAGTTTTGAGTGATGCAGATTGAGGCACCACCATGAAAGTCTGGAAGCATGGTGTGACTGATTGTGTTTTTAAAGAGAAGGTTGGCTGCTGCTGTGGAGGAGTACAGACCAGCTGTCAGCAGCACACATAGCTGTGAGAGTATAAGGAAATCTCTGCATGTATCTTAAGATTACAGGTGGCTTGCATTGTGTTTAGTTTTGATGATGCACTAAAACTCTCAAAAAAAATGTCCTTTTTTCAAAAGAATTATAAATTCTTTATCAGATTTTTTAAAAAGAATAATGATGAAGGCTTCTGAAAGTTTCAAAAAAAAAAAAAAAAAAAAGGATAATCTTAACAGATGGTTGTGAAGCTCTTATTTTCAAAGCCAAACTGACCAGTCAGGAAGTAAGTTAGTCAACAACACAGCTTCTCTGCCTTGATGAGGGAAAAGGTCACCGTACTTACTAGGACCCAAATCTCCTGTGGCTTCTTGCTTTCCGGTTCCATTTTATATGAGGAAAAAGAAAGGAACATTGAGACATCATTATTACGAGGGTAGATGCTTTAAAGGGACACTTAGTCAGCCTCTGCTTGGAAAACTTGTCCAGGTGAATAAGAAGACCAAGAACTTCCTAGCACCATCACAAATACCACCAGTCTAAACAATCAAAGGAAAAACTCGACCTGGACATCCTGACCCTAGTGAGAAGGAAGTCCCTTGTGGGCATGATGAGCGGTACTTGCTATACTTTAAAATGAGCAGCAGATAAAAACCTTCAGAAAGTCTCAAGAACTGTCGCTTGTGCTAGAGGAATGGCTCAATGGCACAGCATTCACCTGGCGTGTATGAAGCCCTGGATTTGATATCTTGCTTCCAGAAGAGTGGGAAGGAGGAATGCAGTTATAAACAAAATGGAAGTTCACTCTTCGGTGTCATTCTCACCAAATTGTTGTAAGCTGAGGAAAGTCCACATCCTGGTGTCAGAGACCCAGCTCTGGAATCAAGACACTTGCCTTTTCAGGCTCAGACTTACATTAACTGGATTTGGCCTTTGACATCCTTTCTACTGAAGTGGGGGTCTTGGTGGTGTTTGTTTTCCCTCCCAGTTAAAGAATTAGAAGGCAGGAAGAAAAAATCTTAAGCATGACAGGGAGCAGTAGAGAAGTCGAAAGCACCACAAGCAAGAGCAGACAGAATCAGCGGTTGAAGAGACACACTTATTGAGGGTGAGGAAATATGCATACCTCACATGCAGCAGGCACTGTGAGAAAAAGGCCCTCCACAAAGCTACAAAACAGATGGGGGACTCAGGAAGCTGAGAAATCCAATTTCTCCTTGTGGACTGGGTTTGCTTGTTTGTTTGTTTGTTGTTTTAATATCTGAAGGGCTTGCTCCCCTAATTAAGGTTTGGTAAGTTGGTCAGTTTGAAGAAAGACAGAATGGCTGATTGTCCCCAAACTGTTGGATAACATGTCCCGCTCCAGCCTTGAATGTGTTGAGCCAGTCCATCAACAGGGGGCCTGCTGATGAGAGACTAAAGCCTGTAAAAACCTTGTTATAAGCTGCTAGGCTTCTGTCTTGGGTCAGAAGGGTGAAGGAGAAGCTGGCCATCTTCAAGGCTCTCCTTAGTAAGTAGCCTTGGCCCCTTTCCTTCTCAGTCTGCCTACCTAAGAGTCTGTCTGAATCCTATTCCCTCACTGCTACTTTCTAGGATTGAATCTCGAATCGTGTACTTTATCCCTCCAAATAAGAAGAAAACAGACTGTGACCCCACTGCTGAGGAATAATTGGGGTCGCTTAAATTATTAAAGCTACACAGTACATTTAGCATGCTGCTGCGCACAGCAAAGTGCTAAATAATGAAATAGGTATCAAGCAAATAATAAGCAGAAGTGTCCATATATCGTGTCATCAAATGTTCTTATGTCCTTTATGTGTGTGTGTATGTGTGTGTGTGTGTGTGTGTGTGTACACACACACACACACAAATACACATGGGGGGGGGCAATCAGAGAGAGAGAGAGAGAGTGTGTGTTTTAATTCTTAGTACGCCCCTAGATTTTGCAAAAGCACGTATAACCCATGAGTTAGTACTGATACACACATAATTGTAAATTCTGGGTCTGCCTGGATTTCTAATACAGTGTTCCTGGAAAACTGACTATAGCTTGCAAAGTTTACAGTGATACTCCTTAGGGTATCTGCCTATAGTCTGCAGATAATCCTAGCAGGACTGACACTTCCTGCTTATGTAGCTGTGGAACGGCTCTAACTACAGGCCTCTTAGAGGCATGAGCACACATGGACCCTGTGTCCATACAGACACAGCATCGCATTCTTTGTACCCTGGATGCAGAGTGGCAGCAACGCTCTCCTGGAAAGGGTTCTCGTTCCATATGTCAGATAACCAGCCGTAAGAACCACTACATTAGAAAAACGACATTTACGTACGCAGTGTCGCTGCGCAAGCACTACTAGATGACTCAGTGCCGCGATTTTTAAAGGTGCTGCAAGTTCTCTGCAATGGTCAACTAAGGTAAAGCTAGTGGATTGGTATCACTGGAAAAGCCACTAGTTTGTGACCAATGTTGCTCACCAGGACCCCCAGAAGAATACAGCCTTGACCATCACCAAGCTGGGGTCTTTTCTAAGGACCCTTTTACCCAAGGCCTGAACCAGTACTAGATCAAATTAATGTAGTGAAACTCAGCTACCCACCTTTGGGCAAGGAAGAGACACTTGGTTCCCCATCTCAAAGCCTGATAGATTGGGACCCTAATGAGACTGTCAAATGAGAGCAGTGTGCTATCCTGGGGTAGGGGACCCTGAAACATAGAAAGAGAAAGGAGGGGAAATTCAGGAAATCTGGGAAAGTATGGGCTTCAATCTTGGCTCATTAACTGTGATGGATGAGCCATAGTAAATTAAACTTGTTAGTAAAGAGAGAATTACATGCAGGGTAGATAGGGACCTTTTCTACTATCTACAGGTATCCTAACTACAAAGGCCATTCGAGAAAATACAACGGCATACACCATTACTCAAATCACTCAGTTTGTTTCTGTATTCTGAAAAACTACAAAGTGGCTCTTTTTTTTTTTTTTTTTTTTTCCTTTCCTCTAATTGCTTAGTTCCTTTAGTGCTGCAAAGCACTTAGAATGCCAACAGTGCAAAGTCCCTGCTTTGAAGTCTGTAATCTCCATCCCTGCTGATAATAATTCTGAATCGAATGCAAATGTGTTCAGCTATAAACTGCTTACATCCAGGAGAGAATCTCTGCCCAGACAGACCCTTAGCATCTATGAGAAAGTGTCTCATCGAAGATTCTCACACCTTTCCCGCAACTAGTCCCACAGCTGCAATAACATCTTGACCTCAGCGAGCTCTTCCTAGAGGAAAGTTCCTCGTGGGTTTGGGAACGCTCCCATTTGGGACCATTTGGCCAGCTTTCTCCCTCAAGTGAAGTGTCTCCCACAGGCCTTTGAAACTGTCCCAGTCACTGCATCCCTGTGCTCTCTAACAGTAGAAGCTTCTCGATCTTCTGGGCCAGAGTTCTCTCACTCTCCAGCAGAGGGTACAATGGCAAAGTGAGGAAGTGGTCTGCCCCAGGTCTCAGTTAGCCAATCACAGAGCTGGAACTAAGGGGCCAAAAAAGCTCCAATGTTGGAGAACGAATACACAAAGGATTTCTTTTTCAGTAGCAAATAAGAACCTACAAGAATTCTCAAGAACCCTTGCTTGTGGTAGTCATAGAGGAAAGAAAGGAAGGAAGGAAGGAAGGAAGGAAGAGAAAAGGGAAAATGTAAATGGGGTGTGGCCACTGGCTTTGGCGATGATGCTCCTAGCCATATCCCATCTTGCCTGCTGGTATCGCAGTCAGGAACATGTGTGTGAGAAACTACTGGCTGAAACAGTCTTACTCTTCTTATGACAACTGGGCTTTAAGATAACAACTTATTTCTCAATACTTCAGAGGGCTAGGCTCTCAACAAGCTCATCCCCTACTGGGTTCCAGCAGCACCACCAAGGGGGCCGGCTTCCCAGTCTGTGAGCCTTTGGGGAGCACACTGAAATCTTTGCTTCTGGAAAAAAACCATGAATTACTTTTGGGGGTGGCACATTACATTTTTGAGAGTTTCCATTAAAATTTTCTCAAGTTTATTCCTTCCCAAGTCTCGAGGGAATTGAAGACCAGTAGCTTAGTTTTACAATGAAGCTTAGTTGTTTAGAGGTCAAGATGTTTTTAGGTCTAGATAGGTGTTTTAAGTTGATAATGAGAAGATGTGATAGAGATTGATTTACACTCAGAATTTTAGATGTTTTCTTCAAGGCTGTCAAATACAAATGGCCAAAACACTAAGAATGTAACATTTAAATAATTCCTGATTGTGTTATGGTTCTTCTTGCTATAGGTAGTTTATTGTATATTTGTATAATAATATAAATATATAGGTAAAAAATAAACATATTTAATTAAAAAGTTCTCTAGGTTCACAATCAAACCTTTTAAAAGTGATTATCGGACTTTTTGTTAAAATTGCCATTGTCAATACGTTCAGCTGCCGAAGAGTGAAGCTATGAATGGAAACTTTGGAACAAACAGAGAAGTATAGTGGAAATTAGAACTTGTGTGGTTAAGTGATAATAAAGGATTGCTATACCACAGCCTCTGAGCCATAACCAGAGCTGATGAAGAAACTGGCAATGCTCAGTGTTGTTAGTGATATCAGCTTACAGAAGTATCTTAAGCTGTGATTGCTTAGATTGTATTTGTTAAAATCCCTATGTGTAAATTAATCTGTACCGTTCTGCAGCATTCATTTCTGGATATAACGAGCATTGCCATCCTAGGTGACAAAGATGGCCCTCCATGGAAAGATGAAAACCGAAACACATGCTAAAACAATGCAAACTCTGTTTTTCTGATAATTTTTTAAGTTAGCTCAGGTCATTAAGAATAATTTCCACCATCTGAAATTATGAAGAAAATTAATTAATTTTTAATTTCATTAGGAGTCTTGTGAGATTTTGACACATTTTCTTATATTTTGGATTACCATAGCTGCCCATGGGCTGCCAATTAACCTCTTGATATTGTGTTTCTCAGTGTAGCAGCATCTTCGATAGCTTATTTAGATATAATTGGACATTTATAATTCCTTTATGAAAGAAACACTAGTACCGAAGTTGTTCTATTTTTACAAAAATGTGACTGCAATTTTTAGAAATATGTCTGATTATGTAATGCTTGCTGGTAAGGGGGGGGGGGGCAGTGATACAAGCATGTACAAGAGCCTGCCCCAATCCCAATACACATAGGCACTCATTTTTAGGAATGTGTTTTTTATAGATGTTAACCATATTCATAGTAATTTTCAAAGCAATAGAGTAGCTTAACTACTTAGTGTTAGTGATGCCCTCGAGTTAGCAGAGATGCAATAAATACCTATGTACAACTGTTAAGACACTCAACACGAAATCCAAGTATCACCAGTTACACTTGCATTATGATTTTCTACTTAGCGTGAATGTTTACATACAAGATTCCTCGAGAGAATCAACAGTGAGGTGTGAGGGTACCTGCTTAGAAACCTGTGAGGCACTGTTAAAACGGAGAGGTTGGGAAAATGACCAGCAACCAAAAGAAGCTAGCTGATCAACCCAAATATGCGCAAGGTCATAGGCCATGCCACTAAGCCCAGGAACCTGACTGCCTGGCCGCTTTCTCTCCGTGCAGGGCACCGCTGCCTCTTGGTCACTAGAAAACACTTCCAGCACAACACCTTTGCTATAGCCAAACGATGATGACTACCAGCAGGATGGACCATAGTAAAATCAAATCTAGCTCAAAGCAAGTTAACAACGATTGTAGGATGTACAGACTCTGCAGGATCGGCCTCTATGCATCTTTAGAGCCGGACAGAAAAATCATTATATATAAAAGAGCCAGAGAAATGTAATAATGTAATTTACCAAAGTTACCCCTACTCCCGGCAGGGCTTTATGACCTTCACTAATAGATAGACAACCCTAAAGCATGAATGTAGGGCGCAATTAATGTGTGCTAGCAGAATAACCCTTGCCTAAGGATTAGGATATAGTGACTATGAAAAACCAATCATCAAGTCCAGGACTTTTTTTTTTAAAGCCTCATTCTCATGAAGCCCCCAAGTCTCAAACTCAGCCAAGACCCTGATAGGTAGATAATCTTACACAGCAGGATGGTTGCCTCTCCAGTGGGTGACTGTCTCTACTCAGGCAGAACAATTTTCTATGAAAACTTTCAAACTAAAGAGTCAAATTGCCAGGGGCAGGAGAGATGCCTCAGAGGTTAAGAGCGCTGGCTGCTCTTCCAAAGGTCCTGAGTTCAATTCCCAGCAACCACATGTTGGCTCAGAATCCAACTATAATGAGATCTGGTGCCCTCTCTGGCCTGCAGGTGTTAACATGCAGGCAGAACATTGTATGCATACATAATAAATAAATCTTTTTTAAAAAAATCAAGTTGCCTTTGTGTGTCAATGAGGATTCTATGTGCATGAATATGTTAAATGTTTTTAACATTACAGATAACCTATCGTGGTAGACTAACTCAAATTACAATTGTTTAGCTAGGCGATTGACTTGGTTGGGTCAAACTTTATTATGACGTTGGCTATTAATATAAGACTCGTCATGTTGAGAGAGGTTCTGCAATGAGGCTGAACTTGGTGATGCAAATACTATCAGCAGCCCCTTCGGGGAGATAATTATTAACAATGGGATAAAATGCTTGAACAGCTTTTCTATAGGCATTAATTAGTTTAAGGACCTCTGACCGCAACTGCTTTGAGAAATGCCTCCAGATTCTTAATCAGGCTTGCAACGTCTTCTTAATAGGAGCTTTTAAAATCCAGTGTAACATGTTCACTTAGCCACGTTTCCCCTGTAAAATGCCGCTAACCGAGGCTAACTCCACATTACTTAGAAAGCCAAGTTCCTCACAGCCAAACTTTGGCTCCTACTCTGGCAGACTGTGGGAGAAGTTGCTCTGATAATATGCTTGTTTAACACATTAAACTGTAAAATCCCCACAGTGTTTGAGAATAGCTTGTGAAAGGACACTAATTGATGCTAAATATAACAAGTGGGAGAAAATGGCTTCAAGGGATGTGCTGGGTTGAATTCATAAGAAAAAGTATAGAGTTACCAAAGGTCACCTCCAACACAACAAACTATCATCAAGAGTCTATTGATTTGTTGAGTGAGATTTATACACCAAATTCAAATTTTAAGGACGAATAGTTTTGGGGAGGTGATGTTTTAATAATTAAATTATCTCCTTTTTTCCAGAATAATGGTTACCTAATAATCTTTTCTGCACATAAAAGCTTCCTGCCAGGATGTTGTAAAATTCCCACACTGATGATGCCTAAACTTGCGTAATTAGAATGGAAACCTGGAACTGAGAAACCATCATAATAATAACTAATAACGATGAGTTAGAGTGGAAGTTTAGGTTTTTTTTTTTTTTTAATTTCATCAAGACTGCTGAAGTGGATTTTCTTTTCCTCCTGAAAATTTAGACATTTTCTCACTCTTCTTCAACTGTTATCCAATGGGACCATAGTTAGGGGTGGTTGTGAGCCACACAGTGTAGATGATGGAACCCGAACTCAAGTCTTAGGCAAGAGCGGTAGACACTCTTAACTGCTAAGATGCCTCCTGGGTTCCCCCGTCAGAGACCCCCCCAACATTTGATGATTAAAGTATTCGGAGTTTCAAGACTCTGATAACAGAATAGTAAGACATGTGAAGCCTTCTGTGCAGCTGCACCCAATTCATACCCCATGGCCAGTCCTGCTGTTAGATTTTTGGAAGACAAACAGCCATCCCACGCTAAGTAAACTACATCAGGAAGGCAGGAGGTCATAGGAAGAGAGGATTCTGAGAAGGTTTGCAATGTACATCTAAAGATATAAACATAAAAGGACCCTGCCTGTTCAGAGACACCCACGCTAGGGTAGTCAGTAAGTGGAGGTGAGGGGAGGGAACTGGCTCCTTCAGAAGCCACAAGCACCTCTCTCGTTGCATATCATTCTACAGAAAAAGAATAACAATGAAGGTTTTTCATGGTATTGTTGCATTTGAGGACGGGATTTCCAGGAGCGCAGAGTAGCACAAGGAGAGATGCTTCAAAATATCTTCAGAGAAGCTTGAAAAAAGATGCTCCAAACTGCCTGGCTTTGAAATACATAATTAAGCAGAGAAGAGAAGAGGATTCTAATGTAAGTAAAACCTCCAAACACACTTTTGTACAAAGGAGTCGAGTTATCAGGTAATAACGCACCTGAGGCAATTCATATTTCCTTACAAATTTTGTGATGCAGAGAAAAAAAAAAAGAAAAGGTTGGCCTGTTAGTTTGAAACAATAACACAGCTGTCATTGTGCTCGGAGTTATAATGTTGGTGGTGTGTTGTATAACAAAAGCCTCGTGTGAGATTTTTTTCAGATGAGAAATACATTCCTATGCTTTCGAACTGCCTCAAGGAAGAGAATGCTCTCCTCACTATACAATGGTGGAAGTGTGTAGGCTCTGTTTCTTAACAATCAAACTTTATTATACAACGCAACTAGCTTACACAAGAGGGAAAAAAAAGGTTAAAGGGAAAAAAGCATGAACCTTCCGGTATCCGTTCCATGGGACGCGTCCCTAGGTGTCTCTGGCCTGTGCACTGGTCCGGCCTGTTTGCTGATCCTCCTTCCGATCCAAGTGTGCTCAACCCTGGTCTGAACCTGCTGCTGCTCTCTCCTCTCCGCCGCCGGTCTGTCTCACAGGCGAAGGGCGGTCTCCTTCTAACATTGAGGGTCGATTAGAAAAACAATAGTCCAGGTGAAGTCCCCAGGTCCACTTCCTGAATTCCAGGCCCAGGATGGCTCCACTCAGTCTATCTCAAGGTACCCATGGTGTGTCCAAGGGTAAAGCCCGCCAAGTCTGCTTACACCTGTGACAAAGCTTACAGTCCTTCCCACAGAAATGGTATTTCCACTGATCTTGAAAGAGGCGCACACCTAAAGACATGTTTGATAAACAAAACATAACAAAACAAAACCCACTTAAATGGTCATTTCATGACTAATTAACATTGTCCTGATATATAGGCCAGCCAGGGCTACATAAAGACACCCTCTCTCAAAGCAAACAAATGACCAAACAAAAGCCTGCTGTGTGGAAGGGATGGTTTGGTGGGGAAAGTGCTCTATTTACAGACGCTTTAAAAAGCTTGACTTCGGAATTGTTTGGCATAATATGGGTTGGGTATCTCTTCATATCATCATATGAGTTCCTGTGATCCATATCCATACCTTGCTTAGAACAAATGAATTTACAGACTCACCCAGATGTGACATTACAAAGGCCAAGAAGTGTCCAAGTACTGAATGCAAGGCTCATTCTCAAATTTGACAGCAGGGCGGTATCTCTCCTCCATACGTCTGCAAGTCCTTCTTCCGACTTACACTCCAGTGGTGCTGCTCACTTCGATGTCAGGTGAAGGCATGTTCACTTGACAATGAAATGTCATCTATGACCTTTAAATACATAATGGAACTGAATGTATTTGACCACAATAAAACAAAGTCTGGCATGATAACAAAAACAAAAGAGTAGATTGTACTTCAAATGTGAAACCGTCTCTATAGGTTGGTTTCAATATGGGAGAAGGTTGTAGAATCTTTAGGTGGGTGAGAGACTTCCTAAACAAAGGTCCCCAAGGGCAGACCTTGAGAATTTATACCCAAGCCAATCTTTCTGTTTACTCTCTGTTTCCTGACTACAGATGCAGTGTGACCAGCCAGCCCTCTGCTTCTGCAGCCATGCCTCTCCCACCTGCTTACATGTCACCCCGAAATGATAGACTGCACCACCATAAAACATAAGGTAAGCCATTTATTTTTCAATTTTCTCTTTTTGTTGTGTTTTATCCTTAAATTAAATCAGTATATAAAGCACTGTATTATTAAAATGTTACCACATCACATTAAAATGTAAACTCCGTTTTTCCATATAGAAGCATTTTGTAAATAAAAAAAATTATATATTATAATTTTTGTTACTCTATTTAATATCACCAAAGGATAATATAGATAACCATATGTCATGGGATGCTATAGATTTTCTTAGATTGAAAATTTCATGCAAAGTCCATACCTTGAAAGAATACACAGCTAGCACCAAGCTAATGTTTGGCATGTAGGTAGTATATCTCTAAAAATCTTCTTATGGATTAAAATGAGTATAAAATCTACTGCTAATTGTGATTTCTAACTGCTAGAAGGTAAAGTAATGACACCCACACTGAGTGTTTTTAGTACTGTAGCAAGCTAAAAGAATAAATGAAGTATCAAATTTACTGCAGTAAGAATTTGAGGTGAAGAAAGATCTGTGAGCTGTGGAGCACATAAAAGTAGCTATTTGAGAAAATTAAGATTTAAGATGCAGAAGAATATGTAATGAATTGGAAGAAAGCTTCCTTCAGTGGTAATAGACAGTGTGGGAGCAGGAATTGAGATTTAAAGTATTTTAATCCAAAGCAAATAGAAGCATGTGGTTACTTTACCAAGGGAAAATGGGTTTCTACAACAAACACCAGCCTTTGTAATTATGGTCTTAGACTCTAGCGGAAAATCTGGTGCTATACTGACATTTTCTGAATATCAGAGCCTTTTCCTTCTCTATGCCAAGAATGGCCATTTTCTCCTCTGTGAAATCAAAGGGAGACCTTGGCAGCAAGATGCCTGACATCTGGATGGGAAAGGTCTGTCTCCTCTAGAGATAGTAATGGTGCAGTTTAAACTTTGAGGGGGAGGTATTTTATTTTTAATTTGTCATATATGTGTGTTGGAAGCAGGATATGTGCATACAGGTGCCTGTGGAAACCAGAGGCATCTGTCCCTTGGGGACTGGAGTCAGAGTCGTGGGCAGCTGTGAGCTAGCCAAAAAGAGTGAACACGGGCCCTTTTCAAGAGTAGTAAGCCGTGCCATGCTATCTCTCTTTCCCACGCTTTACATTTGATTGAAAACTATGCTGTATTCTAGACTACAGAAATTTTTCTAACTATTGAAAAGGCTACTTAAACTTACTTCTATAGCTAAAAATAAATTATATATTGCTAGGGCTATTTTAAACATTTTCAGTGTGCCCGATTATGAGCAGCATGTTTTAGATATCAACAATTCTTTTTCAACACAAAACTAATTTGTTTTATGACTCCTGGGTGTCTTACACATGCACATATATGTCATTTCCTAATCAGTGTGCTTATTTATGCTTCTATTTGCTTGCTCACATTACTTCTTGTCTCCTTTGTGTCTTAATTTTTAAGCCTGTTAGAGAGCCTCCAGATATCAGTAGTGTAGAGTCTTTGCTTTAACATTTTGGGTCTCACTGTTTGCTTCCACAATGCCCATTGCTTCTCCAATCTTAGCCATAAGTGTTCCAAGAGCTTCCATTTTGAAACCAATCCCTCTCTCTTCCCCTTCCCCTCCTTCCCTCCTAGTCATATGAGAAAACATTATCTCTCCCAGGAGACTACAGGGGTTAAAATGCATCCCAACTTATGAAAGAGATTAGCTTCAAATTCTAGACTTTTTTTTTAATTTCAGCTTACCATGTGGCCTTATAAAATGGGAAGTTTATTTTTAAATCTTACTCAGTGGGACCATTTAAAATCAAGAATGTGGTCTTAGAATAAAAACCCATTGTACTGTCATCTAAGGGGACACAGTTCAGAATGCACCTTCAATTCACAAGGGAACGCATGCATCCAATCCAAATAAAGCTGAGCCTGGCAGAAGATGGGACAAAACACACTTGGAAATTCTAATAGCGTGAGCATGGGGCTTTGGCAGAATGACTTCTCTAATTTCATGGCCAAGTTTTTTATATGTCAAATTTACCACATGGAGTTGTTGAAGAGATGAAAATAAGTCAAAATGCCTTCGAAGCTGACACGGTGGAAGTGTGTGCATGTACAAGCAGCGAGGAGTATTGTTCTCGGGGTGAACTTGCCTGGCCACTGCCATCCCCATTCGTGAAGGTTTAGTGTGCACAGCTCTCAGAATGAATCCTGTACTCTAAGAAGGAACAAGGAAGTTTCTAGATGCCTGTATTCTTGCTCAGGAGCTCCCTGGGAGGACAGAAGGGTAAGAGGCAAGGGCTGATGAAAGCAGCACATCAATTCAGTTAAGTACCTCAGGCTTAAAGAGCATGGGGCTAGGCCAGGTCTCTCGTTTATCTGGCAGGACAGTTGTCATCGTTCAATTCTCACGTCAAGAAAACCCACCCCCATTTCTCCCCACAGGGGCACAGGGTAAGCTAATGTGCTGTACCAGCCAACATGGTTTGTACTTCAGCTAATCATCTTGCCTTTTCTATTTTGTTAGTAAGTGAATAGAAGATAAGTACTGTCTCTGTACTAGTTAATATTATCTGAACTTGACACAAACTAGAGTCATCAGAGAAAAAGAAGCCTCAATGCCTCTATAAGGTCAGGCTGTAGGCAAGTCTGTAGGACATTTCCTTAATTAGTGATTTATGGGGGTGGGCCCAGCCCACTGTGGGTGGTGCCATCTCTGGGCTAGTCCTGGGCTCTATAAGGAAGCAGGCTGAGCGATCCACTAAAAGCAAGCCAGTAGGCAGACTCCCCCGGAGCCTCCGCATCAGCTCCTGCTTCCAGATTCTTGCTCTGTTTGAGTTTTCACCCTGACTTCCCTTGATGGTGAACTGTGATGTGGAAGCAGAAGCTGAGTAAACTCCTTCCCCCCCACCATTGCTTTGGTTCTGGTGTTTTATCGCAGCCATAGTAACCCTAATTAAGACCTGCGGGTATCAGGATAGTGGGTTATTGCTGTGACAGACCTGACCACGCAGTTTTGGGAAAGGATTATGGTAGAACTTTGGAACTTTGGGCTGGAAAAGCCATTGGCTGTTGAGAGCTCAGTGGGCTGTTTTGTAGGAAATTGAGAGATAAGGATGTTGGCGGTGATGGAGAAGATGGAAGCCTGGCTTGGGCAGTTTCAGAGGTGAGTTTACAGACTCAATCAGGGCCGTTTGCTATTTGGAATTAAGGTTATGTGGTTCTGGTAAGCTGGGGCTGAAGAGTAACTGCGATTAGAAAGAGCAGAACTACTAAAGTGAGACCTTTGCTTTGCTGAGGCGCTCGATGGCTACTGGTTGGCTGGAGCTGAGAAATCCATGGGAAGTAAGAAAAAAGGAAGAAAACAACATTATGTGGGTAAAATCTTCTAATAAGTGTTTCCTGAGAACACACAGAATCTGTGTTCCAGGGGCAGTCAAGGCTGTCCCTCATACTGTCACACTAACTTGGTCACATGTAAGAGTCTCCACATGGTCCTGGCTTTGAAGGCATGAAGGGGTTTTGTGAGAGGCCACTGGTGAAGGTGCAGCCTCAATGGCAGTTGAAGGCCTAAGATGGACTAAGAAAATCTCCTATTGGGAAGCAAATAGGCAATGGACAATTACTACAGAAAAGTGAGGCCTCACCTCAGATAGCTTAGATTGTTATTTTACTGAAAGTAACACAAATCCCAAGCAACATTCTAACAAATCATATCCAATACTGCTTGTGCAGATAATGTGTCATGATCAACTTATATCAAGAAAGCTTGTGAAGGTTAGCTTAGCACCAAAAAGTTACTAAGTATAGGCCGTTCCCTTAACAGAATAAAACACTGAATGCTATTGCTATAGAGAATCATAGTAAAAACCAGAAAACTAAGGACAGAAAGGGGCTCTCTTAACCTAATAATGCATTATCTACCAAATCCATTCAGCCGCACTCATGTTCAGTGTTGAAAAATGAGATTCCTCCTCTTGAATGTGTGCCTCATTGAAGATGCCTGCCTGCCTCCCCTGTAGTGTTGTCCTGAAGACTCTCGGCAGTACAATGAGGGAAAAGAAATAATATACTCGATGCTTGGAGAGTGGAAAATAGGGGGGAATTCACCCATGCCGATCAAAGCATTCGTAAGAGTAAATACAACACACTCTAAACTGCAGTCGTTTCCTATTATCTGTGCTTTTGCTTTTTGTGGTTTCAGAGACCCATGATGGATTGTGGTCTGAAAATAGTCCTTAGAAAATGCTAATCTAAAGAGTTCTTAAGTAACTTTTATTACAGTATATTGTTATACTATTTCTACCTTATTAGCTCTTACTATTCACACCTAACTTATACAAATAAAATTTATTACGTGCATAAATATATTGGACAAACAGTACACAGACGGTTCAGTAGTATTGAAGGCTCTGTCATCCAATGAGCCTCTTGGAATGTGTCCTATCTGGATAAGAAGGGAATTGTCTATGTGAGAGAGTAGCTATGTGTGTGTGTGTGTGTGTGTGCGTGTGCGTGTGCGTGTGTACTGGTGTGTAGGTGTGTATTTAAAGTTCAAACTCAACAAAATTGTCCAGCATCTCTTTTGAAGAATAAACACATGGTATTTGACAGGAGAACTCTAAGGAAAGAGGAGAAACTAAAGAACAGTGAGTAGTGAGTAAGCCCCTAAAGTGTACATTTTCCAAATATAACACTGAAAAAGGGACCACAGTTTATAGAAGGCAAAGATGCCCTATATATCACTAAGTGCTTTTAAAGCACCATTGACATTTATTTCTAAAGTATGATTGTTGTATCTAGAGGCATAGCTTGTACTAATTATTTTCAGTGGATTTTAATTTTTTTGTTTTGTTTTTGTTTTTGAGACAGGGTTTCTCTTTGTAGCCTTGACTCACTTTGTAGACCAGGCTGGCCTCGAACTCACAGAAATCTGCCTGCCTCTGCCTTCCCGAGTGCTGGGATTACAGGTGTGTGTCACCATTCCTGGCTGAATTTTAATTTTTTATAAGGTGCTAGCTTTATGGGGATAGAATAGCCAAACAGGTTTGTGTGTATTTGAAATATGCAACAAGATGAGTGAATATACATACATTTTGTAAATTGCTTACAACAGGTTACTCAACCTATCTATCACCTAGATATTTGTTTTGGCTGGATGTTATTTTATAGATGAGAATATTTAAGCAAATTTGAATCATTTATAGCTGTAGTCTCCCTGGGGGCTATAGTTAGGTCAAAGTATTCATCGTGTGCTTCGGGAAGCAACGATGTGAATGCATGGAGGGTTTCCATGTTTTATTTCATATGCTGCTGTTAAATGATTCTGTTTTCTAGGTATGTGTTTTACTTAATGTCATCGCTACTTTTAAGAAAGAGGCTTATGTAATGAAAGCATAAAATATACCTTTTTTTTTTTTTTTTTTTTTTTTTTTTTTGCCTCTCTGTAAAAAAATAGCACACTGTGCAGTAGACTGAAGGGTCCGGCAAGCTACCACCTGGAAGGAGGTTTGGGGAATACTGCAAACAGATAGCTCTAATACCAGAACTGCAGTCACAGGAATTGAAGACCTATGCAGGGGCAGGGCATGTGGCTTAGCTGGAGGAAGGCTTGTCTTGCGTGAAGCCCTGAGCATAAACCGGAGCATGTACAGACTGGCAGTCCCAGCGCTCAGGAGGTGCAGGCAGGTGAATAGAGTAAGAGTTAAGTAATGAGTCAGAGGCCAGCTCCAACTACACCAGACCCAGTATCAAAGTAAATAAATGAATAAATGAGTAAAGGTATTTACAGAACTCTGAGCGAACTAAACAAATGGATTTTGTCCTAACTTTAGTTTCATACAGGGATTTCATTCAAGAAGTCTTTTTCCAGTTAGGCTTCTGACGGCCCTTTCGGGAACTCTGTATTTATTCAGTCCTATCAACGGAAGCTGATAGTCCTCTGTGCTCAACATGATGTTCTCTTTTTAGACTGGTGTGTTGCTGGAAAACTTTTAGAGTTTTTTTTTTACCAAAAATCAGAAATGACTTCATCATTGGAAGGCCACTATACACTTTCATAGTCCAAAAAGTAACCAGAAATCTCCCAGGAGCAGGAAACAAATGAAAAATCATAACATGTAATAAATATTTCAAATGAGTACACATGTCTGTGCTCAGCCTGGGCCAGTCTGGAACCCTTGTGCCTTAGGCCAAAAATCCTATGATTCAACCAGCTTCCTAAGTACCCAGTGGAAAGCTGCAGGAGTGGGCAGCTTTATGGCTCTCAACAAGGGCCCTTGCAAATGTATGGAGAATAACAGAAAGAAAGCAAGAAAAGGCTTACTTACCAAGGAACTCAACTACCTTAGAATGTTATGGTTAATCTGTAAAGAAATTAGTAATTGCCATTCAGAACAAAACAACAAATAAAGCCAAATATAAAAATAAATTTTCATATTTTGAAAATTTTACCATCTTGAAATTAAAGGGGAAAAAGTGATGTGGTGCCCTAAAATCAGAATTAATTTTACTCTACTTGTTTTCCCTTTCAAAGTAGTTTAACAACATTTAGAAAACGCCTCTGGGGCCAGGGCAAGCCGGATTCTGCCTAGCATGAGCTGCCAGAATGAAGATGAAGCTCCAACTACCTCTTACATCACTTAGAAATTGGGGGGGGGGTAGGGGGGAGGCGTACTTGGACTTGTTGCAAAGGGAAGCAGAAGTAAGTCAAAACAGAGCTGATGACCTTCGTGTTCCACAGGGGAAATCTTCAAAATATCTGAGTCACTGTTTAAAACTTGAATAGGCTTTCCCTCGTGGAAAAGAAATGTGGCATCGTGTGAGAGTTCACAGATGGAGCAGGGCTGGATGACTGAGAAAAGAGATCCTGGGAGTCATAGTCAAGACTCCTGGATACCATTATCTGGTTGGCTAATGACACAGAGATGTATTAGAAGGCGATGGGGTTATCTCTCAGAGCTCAGCAATGCTGGCTAGTTGCCTGAGGTCCAACATGAAGAGCTAACCGTAAAACTGGCTCAGGCCTCTGTCTTCTTGATGCTTCTGCATGTAGAGTGCATGGCCATCTTAGAACTTCTATTCCTTTTGACTAATCCATATCAAATGGGGTCTCAGTTCTATTACCTAATACTAGACTATTGTCGGTGGAGTCTCCATGCACGTACCAGTTGTCTTTTTAAGATGTCCATCTAGTGGGAAGCACGCAGGTCTTGGGGGAAGCTGTGATAGGCACACTGAAGTCTCTAATAGCACATCATCTGTAAGTGATACCGTTGGCCTGGGTGCATCAAGTGATGGTGATAGTAGCATGGGATAGCATAGTGTACGAGAGGACAGAGTTGTAGCGAAAGCATCTTGCTAATTTTTATTTGTTTAAGAGGAAGTACCTCCAACACTTGTAACCCTGCACATTAATTTATTAACAACGCCACAGTTTTGAGAAAATTAAAGTAGTGGAACATTCTACCACTTACATGCATGTTCCCACACTAACAGTAACATGACTTCTGTTAGATCCATCGCCTCTTGGAGGCTGGATGCAAAGAGTTACCTCATTTTGATTTGCTGTGCCATATCCATTAAAAATTAATATTGGCGAGGGGGCGGAGAGATGGCTCAACTGGTGAGAGCACGGACTGCTCTTGCAGAGGACAGTTCTGGGTGCAGTCCCAGAACCTCACTGGTTAGCTCACAGCCGTCCTTCACTCCAGTTTCGGGGGCTTGGCCACCCTCTTCTGTCCGCTGCTGGCTCTAGACATGGTGCAGCACACATACATACCTTCAGGCAAAACATTTCCACGTATAAAATAAAAATAAATCTGTACCAAACATAAAAAAGCCAAAAACTGATTGGCAAGTTGCAATGGATTTGGAGAACTAGATGCCATATTTTGTGGATTGTCTGTGCCCATTTAGTACTATTTTACTTGTATTTTCCAACTGAGATTCTGTCCCCTTGTCCTTCATGTGTAACAGTAAATACTGCAAACATGAATTCTTTGTCAAACGTATGCGTGACAAATATTATTTGCTAGAAAATTGCTTGCTTCTTAGCTTCCTTAAATATGTTTTAAAAATAGAAGTTCTCATAATTGAAGCCTGCCGTGTCAATCTTTGGCTTCATGGCTTATGCTCTCTGCGTCTTGGCTAGTTTTGTTCTTACACGAAGTTCATATAGATGTGGGCCAGATTGGCCAAAGAGAAAGGGCTGTGTGCATGCACATGAGACCTATCAGGAGAGAGCTGTGAAAAGGAATTGGGGTGTGTTTCTAGGGTGTTCTCCATTAGGACGGTTTCACCATATTCCTTCCACCACCACCACCACCACCACCACCACCACCCCCCCGATTCCCGTGGTACTGCGAGGGAAACAGAAACAGGCAGAAAAACTCCTGTGGTTCTTCAGGTGCCTCCTGTGCCAGTGACCCTTACCTGAGTGGGGTGGAGTTGTTGAGTAGGTTTTTAGCTGCTCTGGCTTTTGCTCTAGGTTGTCCCGAGGAAAGTGGTAAGTCCCAGTTGCTACGCAGGGCCACCCTGTTATCTCTGCAAGCTGTCAGAACAGCCTGCTTGGCAAGTTTTGTGCCTCTTTGCCCTGTCGGAAACCGACAGGTCCCTTAGCAAACAAGGCCCATCCAATCAGTTGTAGTGACAAGATGTGAAGCAACAGCCTACTGTAGACTTCGAAAGCAGAGGGAGTGGAGCTGACGTGGAGGGGGGAGGGAGTAGAGCACGGGCACTTACAATTGCTCCCTTGTGGCTCAGCTCACTGAAGGGAACCCCCCTGCCGTTGTTGCTAGCTAGGTTCTCCTCTGCAGCCTTCTCTAGGACTGTGCAACTGAAGACCAAGCTGCCTCTCACAGCAAATTCTCATTTACTCCCGAGCTACCACACTCCTATGCAAAAGAATGCCGTGAGCACCGGGAAAGAGCAAGCAAGGTGACTGCAGCTTGTGTCTTTAGGAAGAAAATAAGTGAAGACGTGGTGCTAACGTGGGATACAAACAAGAATACCCTATAGACAAGTGTCTGCGAAGAGGGTCTCTGGGGCTACAGTTGGAGGTGGGGCTTAAGAAAACTCCGTGGAAAGTCCCATTCCTTTACTCTGGTTCAACTACAGCTCCTCTCCACAGTTCTTTATCATTTATTTTTACTTTGGACTTAGAGTTGGCATATAAAAATAATATAAACATATTCATCCAATACTTGTCATAATGCAGAGCCGAAGCCTACTTTCCTTGATTGCGCCCTCCTTTAACCAGATAAAACCATCCTGAGTTTAACAGGAACATTTTTGTAGCGTTGACTTTATAGGTAGAGATATAGCTAGACATACACAAATACTGGCGTGTATGTTTATAGAGCCACAGTATGTTATATGCACAAAAACACGCATACAGATGTTCTGCAGTGACGTATTTTTTACTTTAACAAATGGTGGCACAAAATGTGGGGAAAAAAACGAAAGCATGCAAGAAGGATGACAAAGTCAATTATAATTCCTTCACTCCGTTGACTTACCTTCCGATGCTTTGCCTTCTTGTTCTCTTTCAATCCTTTTTAGAAAAACATGCAAGTTGTACATGCAATTTTGAATGCCCATTCTTTAGAATTGTATCATGCACATTGCTACTGAACTAAATTTGAATTTATAATAATTGTTTACATTTAATAGTATTCTTGCTTTTTATTCCATTGGCTTAATTTTTGTGCAGAATAATGTAGTGTTACTCAACAGTCTTTGCCCATATCTCTGATTATTGTTTCAGGACGTGTTTCTGAATATTGTACAAATATATGATTTTTTTTTCAAGAAGGTAGACATATGATTTAACATGGCTTTTAGTTGAAGAGTTTTTCTTTCTTTCCTTCTTTTTGTTTTTGTTTGTTTCTGTTTTTGTTTGTTTGCTTGCTTGGCTTTTCGAGACAGGGTTTCTCTGTGTAGCCTTGGGCTATCCTAGACTTGCTCTGTGGACCAGGCTGCCCTCGAACTCACAGAGATCCACCTGCCTCCCAAGAGCTGGGATTAAAGTTCTGTGCCACCACACCCGGCATTGAAGAGTATTTCTTTCAAAGCTACTCTTGCCTTTTACTTCTAAAGCTATTTTTGCTTATCATATCCTTGTTCGTATCCTAAGGGCATATTTCTGAAACTGCTGTTTCTGAACTTTATTTTTCTTTTAATAAGTCTGTGAGCTATAAAGTATACTTGATTACATTTAAATTTGATGTTCCACTATTAAATAAATATGCACTATATGGTACACACACACAAATATATATATGTGTGTGTGTTTATATATATATATATATCATATCATTATTGTGTTGTGAGAGTTTAGTTCATCCCACTTTTTCCTCACTCTAGATAGTACTTGGGGAGTTTTGTAGTGTTCCACTGAGGTGTTTTGCAGCAATGATGAGTATGTACCAGGAAGGCCATTGCATGAGCATCTTTGTAGGGAACGGTTAGTTTAAAAAAATAACTTTACATAAAGTTTTCATCTAGTTTTAGAGCTCAGCCTAATTTGATCAAGCCTAGTAAAGATGTAGGCGTAACAAAAATATTAAAGATGGCTCCTCTACTGTTTGAAGTCTCTCTCTACTGAAACTGTGTCCCCCAAAGTGAGGAAGAGGGTTGTGTATAAATGAAATCCATCGTCTGTCTTCTACAGCTGCGTAGATGAGCAAATGACAAATGGGCCTCACCAAGGACAGTGACACTCTTGATACATACAAACTTTTCAAGACTGCTTCCCTGCATGAAATAATAGGTGTTATTTTGTGTGAAATAAAACATGGTAGTATTATTTATTATAAAATCAGCAGTCAGTGGAAATCATCAAGGCCAAATCCTCTTCAATTCATTCACTGTTTTCATTGTGTCTACCTTAATCCTATGAGGCATTTAAAATAGTCTGGGAACTGTATTTTCACAGGAATATATTGTGTAGATATAATTTTCCTTCAGTGCCTTCCTCAAACTTCAGAATCACATAAATATCTCACTAAAATGAAAATGATTGGCTTATATTTTACACCCAAATGCAAGCCAGAGAAACAAACAAACATAAAAGCCAAATAGAGAAGAAAATTTGTGGGCAAATGGCCTCCTGCTGTACATTAAGTTTCTGTGCAGTTTTCCTGAGTAAAACTTAAATTCCATGAGAAATGGTCTGTGATGTAGTGTTCTTGCTGTTTCTTGAGTGCCCAGAACAGAGATGGGAACTTAATCAATTGGTTGTTGAGTTGTTGAGGTGAGCAATATATTCCTTTCCTCTCCTCTCCTTTCCTCTCCTCTCCTTTCCTTTCCTCTCTTTTCCTTTGCCTTGCTTTACCTTACCTCACCCTACCTTACCTTTCTTCCTTTTTTGGTAGGAGGTAGTCATAGCAACACTAAATGAACATGCCAGTGTGTGTGTGTGTGTGAGAGAGAGAGAGAGAGAGAGAGAGAGAGAGAGAGAGAGGAATTAAAGAAGAAAAAGTCATGAATTTGTGAGGGAGTCGGGGGACTCAGGAGATGGAAGGGGAGAAGCAGGGGTAAAATGAGGTAAATACGGTAGTCATATATGACATTCTAAAATAAAAACAACATCTGAAGTAGAAAAAACCCAAAGGCTAAGGAGGTTGAGCAATAAATACGTGCTAGATCATGACTCCATCTGCATTTCCAGTGATCATAACTACAGCACAATCTCTGCTATATTCTCCCAGCATTAAAATCAGTTCCCCCAAGTTTGCACCCAACAAGTCTGTGTGGTCTTTTAGTTTCCTTTTCCTGGCTCTGTGGAAATAGGTACCAACCAGAGACAATCTCCTCAAAGTCTTAATCTGCAGGTCCTTCCTAATTTGTTTTTTCATGTTGAGGACAGAATAAGGTGACTGGCATTAAATTAGCAATGTGGCAACCAATTAGTGTTGCCACTGGGAACATCACATTTAGCGTTAGGACCAGAGACTGTCCTGTATCAAGGATTTTGTGTATCTGAGATTAAAACATAAGTTTTTCTAATGTTGGGGACACAACATTCAGTGGCTGGTGCCTTTTAAAGCTAGTACAGAGAGAAGTAGTATGTTGCAAGGTAAATAGAGTCTTATTCCCAGTGGGATAAATATCTCTAAAATACGGCTGCTACCCTAAAGTAATGATGTCTTTGTCTTCACTTGATGCTATGCTTTTCAAATAATAGGGACGTAGAATGAGCAAGCAGAGGAAGAGCTCATCTGTTCCTAGCTGTGCTAAAAATGTGATGATGCATTTGTATATTGACCTTGATACACAGAGTCCTGTGTCTAAAAAGGAAGACAAATATATAAGAGATCCCCCACTCAGCAGGCTTAAAATCAAGTATATTTTCTTGACCTGTGAAGCACCTCCTCCCTTTCTCCATGGCCCCTAGTGGCAGTTTACTAACCTTTCAACACACCTGATTCACAACCACTCATTTACTCGTAAATTTTCCTCAACTCTCAGTATTGAAAGTCTGTACGGACTTCTTCGCCTGGCCATTCAGCAAGTATCTACATCACCGGTCTTCTTTTTCCAGTACTTAAAGATGAAAGTCCACATTCATCTCAGTCTTGTAGTGGTAGAGGGCACACTAAGTTTTATTTACCCCTCTTTAAAAATGAGCCTAGATATCAATTACGCCCAGTTAGCATGCACTCGCGGAATGGTAAGTAATTTACCAGTATGATTCCACCAGCAGGGGTCCCAAGCTATCTCGTGCCTCCTACCATGACTTCTATACTATAAGGTGACACTTTCTAGACATTTCCTAAACTTCAGCCATACTTCTAAGAATCCCCCCCCCTTTTTTTTCTTTAGTTTTTTGTTTTTTGTTTTTTGTTTTTTTGTTTTGTTTTGTTTTGTGTTTTGGTTTTTCGAGACAGGGTTTCTCTGTGTAGCCTTGGCTGTCCTGGACTCGATTTGTAGGCCAGGCTGGCCTTGAGCTCACAGCGATCCACTTGCCTCTGCCTCCGAGTGCTGGGATTAAAGGCATGTGCCACCACGCCCGGCAGAATCCCCCTTTTAAAAAAAAAACAAAAAACAAAAAACTCTTACAAATAAACTTTCAGCTAAAGGCATATACTATTTAAAGCTCATTGGGATTCATTCCCACAGCCAGTTATTTTCAGGGAAAATATTCTCTCATCCTCAAATCCCAGGTGAATTGACAACAGTTTCATGTAATGTGTCCTCATGCAAACAATCACTCTCTGCTGCCTGACTCTGTCTCCGTGTTTCAGTACTGTCCCAACACACAGGACACATCTCGTACTATCATTTAGCTTCTTTTGATTTTCAAGATCAAAACTTAAAGATGAATTACATTTATTTATTAATCTATTTTTCTTATGTATGAGGGAGGAGAGGTATGCCTGGACATCAGAAGAGAACCTGGAGGAGCTGGTACTCTCCTTCCACATGTTGGTCCAGGAATTGAACACAGGTTGTCAGGCTGGGCAGCCAGCTCCACTGCTCTCTGAGCGGGCTCTCTCTCTCTCTCTCTCTCTCTCTCTCTCTCTCTCTCTCTCTCTCTCTCTCTCTCTCTCTCTCTCTCTCTCTCCCTCCCTCCCTCCCTCCCCACCCCCCCATCCCCCACCCCGCCAGGAAATTTCCATTCCAGAACCCTAACACATCAGGTGCCCAGTAATCTTTGTCGAGTAAACCATTACCACATTGGGTTTGGCTTCTTGTTTAAATTATTTCAAACTTTCAATTTTAGGAAACAACTTCGCGTATGTCCAAGCATAAAATACCACAGCGCCTGTCTTCAGCATACCACCCATGTTAGCCAAAAACTGTTACCAACTGACGTTTCTCATGTAGCCTTAGCTGCTCCCGCCTCCCTTGCTAAGGAGTTGTACTCCTGAACTGGTGTTTAACTTTACTTTGTCTTATTGTGAACCCCCAGATAGCCTAGCAATGTGGCTCTTCATGAAAACATATTAAGAACCAGCTGACATTTCTCACTCCCCATCCTAGAACTACAGTTGGATTTCTTCAGAACTTGCTAGACTAATTCTCAGTTGAAACAGAGAGAGCGGTTGTTTATTTTTAGTCTAGAAAAACATATACGGTCAACATCTCCATTCCCGAGAGGAAAAACAGGAACATTTTTGTAACACCAGCTGTTTCCCTGAGCCTGGGAAGACTTAACAGACCTCCTTGTTCCTGCCTTTCCCTGATATATTTTTATTCAGAAACGAAGCAGTGATGGCAATCCCCCCCACCCCGCCACCCCTCGTGAGACATTACACATGCTGTGTGACACCTTGAAATATTCTTCTTCCTGTGACTTTTAGGATAGTTTAAAATAACTTCTGGAGTGCTGTTGCACTGTGGAGTAACTACAGATACCAACAACATACATTAAGAAACCTACAAGGAGGAATTTTAAATGTTTTTTCCTTAAATACATAAGTGGTATGTGTGAGAAGATAGACCCATTTAACCTGTTTTGAGTATTGCATGGTATATTCATGCAGAGAAATATTACATGATACTAAGCTACAATTTTTACATATTTATTTTATATATGTGTATATCAGTTCAAAAATAATTAAAATAGAAATGGAGAGTATTGTATGGTTATATAAATCAAATACAAAGTAATAAAAATCCAGAGTTTGGGTATCTTATTTATATAACTGTTTTTATGTATCTCCTTTAATAGCAAATATCTGTTAATTTAAAAAAATATATCATTTCTCTATAAAGAAATACAATGCAAATAATGTCTATGAACTCAGCACTCAACTTATGGTTACTAATAAAATATATTATTCTATAAGTTCTTTCCACACAAAATCTCTTCCCTTCCACCTTGACCTTCCTTTGATGGGTATTTATTTTTATAGCTAACCACACATGGGGTTGTGAAATTTTCTTATCAATTACTTCATAGAAAGTGTACATTCCGTAGACAGTTATCTACATTGCTGTCCCTGACCAAATGACAAATACTGCTGTGTTGATAATCTCTGAAGTGAGACATTCTTCTCCTGGAAAGAAGAGGGATGTTCAACCCAAACGCTTATGGCTTCACTGAGCTAGGCTTGAGTGGAACTCTTCCTTTGGTCTGTTGTTCATACTTACCTGAGGTTGATGCTACTTACATCCTGTCATGAAAAGTCACACAACACAGTTGTCATCTGAACAGGAACCCATAGAACCAAAGGTAAATTGGGGAGGAGTTCTTGCAGGCCCCTAAAATATGGGGCTGAAACATGTAACTAAATCTGGCCTTGAGAGGGTGGGGCATGCTTGGGGCAATCCAAGATGGCTAACTTCACCCACAAGGAATGGCATGGTGTGCTCCTTTGTTGTAGTGGTGGTTATATGCTCTCTGTGTCTGGCGATAGAACATGCTACCAAGGCCAAACCATCTTAGAATGGAATCCTACGGTGACCATCTTCCTCTACTTCTTATGGTGCTATGTCTCCTTGTGAATGAGTATATCATGAAAATATAGGGGTTCCCTTAAACTGTTGATGGAGTAGATAATTTACTGCATGGCTTGAAAGTAACACATATAGGATAGGACTGTAAATAGGCTGTGTTGTCTGCTCCACACTCAGTGCATGTGCTGCTGCAAGAAAACCAGCTAAGCAATATGACACACAAGTGATCTTCCCAGAATGGTATGGCCATGTAAGGGAGGAATTAGAATGGTCTATTCACTTCATTAGACCATATCTTGGCAGGAAAAGTAAGTGGGGTGAGGATGAGATGTGAGTGCTGGCTTGGTGTTTCTAACAGCTAGAAGGGCACAACAAGAAGAGAACACACATCAGACCTATACTAAGGAGCCCTTCCTCATATCCAAAGACTTGGAACTCATGGGGAAAATTAGCCATGGAAGGGGTAGAAAAAGAAACCACAGAAGGTGAAGAAGAAATCCTTCACATCTAATCTTTAATATGGAGGAGGAAAGTCCACAGTCAGCGTGCACACATGCCATCAACGATATAAGCAATGGACATTGATGGGGAAGATGGGAGATGTGATAGAAGCCATCGCTCATATCTGATTTTAATACAGAAAAGGAAAGTCTAGGTGTCAGTGTGCATATTGGCATCTTAATAATAGCCCACCACAAGGAACTGCCAATCAGGGAATACTCAGCATTTCACCTGTTCGCATCAGGATAGACTTCCTCTCCCTCCCCTTCCTTCTCCCCATCCCCCTTCCCCTCCTCCTCCTGTGTGTGTATGTGTGTGTGTGTGTGTGTGTGTGTGTACATGCACAGGAGTGCACACATAGGCCACAGGAGGATTCCAGGTGTTGTGTTCCTTCTTCATAGTCACACCCCCTTCTAGCAGGGTCTCTCACTGAACAGGGCATTCAGGTATTTAAAGTAGGCTGTCTGGCCAACCAAGCCCAGTGATGCCTCCATCCCCCCTCCCCGAACAACACTAGGGTTGCAGATGGAATTGGCCACAGACTTATGTTGGCACTGAGGACTCACACAGACACTCAGCAAGTGGTTGAGCAAGTGATCTTCTCTGCTAAACCATTTCTCTAGTCATGGAGAAGCCCTAAACAAGCTCAGAGGAGCCTCTCACAGCCTGTGAACTATGTTATAACCGCAAAAGAAGTGTGTGCGCTTTGTTGGTTAACTCCCTCATTAATATTTGATATTATTAAATATCCCACTGACACATAAATGAGTTACAATTAGTTGTTTAGTATGGACTGAATTTGCAGTTTCACAGTTGCTTAAGATGTAAAGCATAATTTAATTTATTTATGAACAATTTGAGTTCCCACTTTTGTGAAATATATGCTGATTCTTTTTTTTTATTCTTTTCTTTTTCTTTTACTGGACACTGTTCCTTTGCTTAATGGCTTGTAGGAGTGCTTTTGTATTGTTGGTACATAAGGTGCCATAGTGAGTCTATTTGATTTTCAGATTTTTTTCACTTTCTTCATAATAGCTTTTGAGGAATGATGAATCTTAATTTTAATCTAATCAAATTTATCAAATTGTGGTTTCATTTTCCTTTTGTGACTTTCTTCTACTGTTTTTAAATTTTTCTTTCATTCCCGAATGTATAATCAAGATTTTTATTATCATTAGTTAAGAAATTTTTATTTTCTATATAGTTATCCAGCATTCTGAAAAGGAATTCTTGAATTTATTGTTTCCATTATTCTCTGGAGATATTGCAGACATACATGATCGTTGAATGCTTACTGATCCTGTGGCCCCTTTCTTTCTTTCTTTCTTTCTTTCTTTCTTTCTTTCTTTCTTTCTTTCTTTCTTTTTTTCCCCCTCCTAATTCATCTCTCAGCTAGGCTCCTGTTGGGTGTTCTGTTCCCTCAATGAGGTTCACATTCTGTCTGTTTCTGTTTATGAACGTTTGTGTATTTAGTGAACCATGAGAAATGGTTACTTCAGGGTGGTTTTGAACTACTAAACCCTTAGCTTTGTCTGGTTCACTCTAGAATAGAATCATTAGCACCAACTCTGGTGTCTGTTGTTCTAACACCAGTGTTGGTCCATCAGTACACAATTTTCCCTGATATTGTACCTGTGTTTTAAACTAAAGCTTTTATTTTTTTTTTCCTATCTTCTATAGACAGATGCTTCGAAGCATGGCCAGGCTTCTACTCAGATTCATCCTAATCTCTCCTTAAGGTTTAACTCATGCCCTTGTTTTCCTTTGACCGTTTTAAAAGATAACGGAAACAGTCCTTGCTTTTCTCTCTAAGCATGCAGCCAACTTCAGGAATGTTCCTTAACTGTCCTCCATTAAGCTTTTCCTGCATTCAGTCAGCTTGCATTTTTTTTTTGGATATTTAATATTTATCCATTTCTCTGTGTTCATTTTAACTTGGTTTGAGTCAATCTTATATCTCAGCATGATTCTTTGTTTTCTTTTATTTTTGAGATTATAATATTTCCCCCATCCCTTTCCTCCCTTGAAGTCCTCTCATACATCATTCCTCGCTCTCTTCCAAATTCATAGCTTCTCCTTTAAATTAATCATTGTTACATTCATACATTATATATTCATACAGTATATATTATAACTGTAACTTGCTCGGTCTGTAGAGTGGTACTCGTTTCTATGTTTCCAGGACTGACCAGTTGGGATTGGATAACCGGTTGCCACGCTCTCCCCTGAAGATGACTATTTCTTCCACTGTCAGCATCCTTAGAAGCCTTTAATTCTGTGTAGAGTATTGAGCTCTCATGAGCTTTTCCCCGTCTATTTTGGCACACCCATGGGTGTTATCCTTTTCATGTCATCAGCATGATTCTTGTTATAACTTAATATCTAGTTCCAAAATTGTGCTGCTCGGGAATGGAGGGAGGGGGGAAAGCCAAGCAGCTTGTAATTAAATGTGGGGTATCATAATGTTATGTCCAGCCAAGTCTCACCTGATTGACCTACTCCAGATATGACCAGAGTCTTAAAAAACAAAAACAGAAAAAAACAATGTGAGAGAAAAGCTACCCCCCAAACTCTACAGAGTGCTGCAAGCCATGAACACAGGTGGAAGACAATCAGTATTTGAAAGAAGGGCATGGGATAGGAGGTATTTCTCATTTCATAACTTTAATTTTTACATGAAGACAGGCTGTGGTTAGTGACAAAGGCAGTGAGATAGTGTAGTGAGATAGTGAGATAGCCGTGGCAGCAAGAAACAAGATATAATCTCAAAGCTGCCAGATGTGATCTGTGAATGGACTCTGAATTTTGTCTAAACTGTGGAGATTCAAAGCAACAAAGCTCAAGCTGAAGAACTGGCCTGAGATGTGAATTATTATGTCACTATATGCCACACAATTTGTGTGTGAACCCTAAAAAATAGATTCATTAAAACAGCAACAACAACAAAAAAGGCAAAGTAAAAGTTAACACCCTGGCAGATTTTTAACAGCATCTGATGTTTAGAACATAAAATTATTTGACACATTGTAAGAACATAAAGGGGAAAAAGTTCAAAATGATCCAGATGTTAAAACTAACCTCCTAATATGTCACTGTAGCTCTTAGAACCATACACACAGTGATCTAAAGAAATGTAGTCATAATGAACAGAAGAAAATCTTTCTGCCTGTGCATATGTGGTATGTGGATGTGTGTGCTTGTGTATGCTTGTGCGTGGAGGTCAGAGGTCAACTTGGTTGTTGTGTTTCAGGAGTCATCCACCTCCTTTTTTGAGACTGGACCTAAGATTGTTGCTTAGCCAGGCCCCTGCCTCTGTCTTTCCAAGCCTGAGATGCAAGGATATCACTTCATTCTGCTTTTTATACGGGTGCTGAGGACTGAGTCCAGGTCTCCATGCTTCAGTATTGCTAACTGAGTTAGTCCCTGGCCTCAGGAAAATCTAAATAGACAAAAAAAAAAAAAAAAGTAAATAAATAAGAGAAAAACAGCATGTAAATTTGAGAATGGAAAAAATGGCATCAGTTATTAGAACGTCATTGGATAGGTTGATTGGTAGAATGGCATCAAAAAAAGAAAGATGCAACGAACCTGAAGTTGGGTTGATTTTAATAATCAAATCTGAAGATGGCTTAAGTGGTTATATTAGGTGTTATCAAAGGGTCCACTGGTTAAAATTGTTTGTCCCTTCGTAATACTTTTTAGAAGTGGTAAAACCTTTATAAGAGGTGGGACCTAGGGAAGGTCCCTGGGAGCATGCCCTCAAATGGTATTGTGGGATAATACTCACTTCCTCTCCCACCTTGCTTTCGGGCCGATGGGGCAAGCAGCAGGCTTTCCCATACACTCCCTGCCATTGTTGCCAGGCAACCCCATCAGAAGTCTCAAGCAATGGGTCCATCCAGTATTACATTGGATGATAAAATGATCCAAAATGACTCCTTCTTTATTATAAGAGAATAACCATGGGTGATTAGTTCTGATCGTCGGAAGCTGGCTGATACAGTGGCAGAGATAAAAGATGGAAAAAAATAAGCAGGTTCACAGAGACTTGGGGTAGGGGGCATTACCACCTCATTTACTGGCATTCAGAGCTGAGGTTCCAACAGCAAAGGATGGCACACGACTATTTGACAAGCACACCCTTAAGTGGTAAGAGAGCAAAGCTGGAACTCGAATTATATTAAGCAAAAATTGCCTCCAGTAATCAAGTTGAAGTCAACTACTTTAAGATAAAATAGCTAAATGACATGTTTGCCAGTAGAAGCACACTGTGGGACATGCTAAAGTTCCCCAGACAGAAGATAGGTGATACCACGTGGATACAAACCATCTACAATGGTAGAACTGGATCCACATAAAGGATTGCTTTCTTTTTAATTTACTTAAAGTATAGGGCCAATTAAAGTGATAGTTGTAATATTTTTATGTGGAATATAAATACTGTGGATTTCAAATGCACAGGACAAAAATAAGTAGGAAGTATATGAGGATACATGGGCTTCCTGTTTGCTAGGTTTCTGTATTTAATGTGAAGTGTAGTTTCTTTTTTTAAAAAATATCTTATTAATTTATTCATATTACATCTCAATTGTTATCCCATTCCTTGCATCCTCCCATTCCTCCTTCCCTCCCGCTTTCACCCTACTCCCCTCCCCTATGACTGTGACTGAGGAGGACCTCCTCCCCCTGTATATGCTCATAGGGTATCAAGTCTCTTCTTGATAGCCTGCTATCTTTCCTCTGAGTGCCTTCAACCAAGAAGAAGTGTAGTTTCTTAAGAGTAAGAGATTGAGGCTGCCAACATGACACAGAGACTAAAGGTGCTTACCACTGATCCTGTTGGCTTAAGTTCCATCCCCAAGATCCATAAGTTGTCATCCGACCTCCACACATGCTAAAATAAATAAATAAATACTGAAGAAGTAAGTGACTACACAAAGCTCGCTCCAGAGATACCTGCATATCATACATGTTCATTGTGGCGGCACACACAACAGCTACACAGTGGAACCAGCTTAGGTGCCCATCAAAGGATGAATAGATAAATAATATGTAAATATCACCTCCACACAACACACAATACATAATTTTATTCTCCATAAATGAGAATGATGTTATGTCATTTGAAAGAAAATGTAGGAAAGTTTGCACTCACGTTGAATCCAGGGGGGAACAGGATGAAATAAAAGAGGGGACTATTAGACTATTTAGGGACTGTGGAAATAGAATGACAGAATAAAAAGGGAAGATAAAGGGTTGGATACAACCGAAGTCCATATTTTTCACTTATGAACACACTATAAAGAATGCCTTTTGTAAAAATCCATGTGTAATAAGAAAAAGCCTAAGAGAAATGTGAAAATAATGATTTTATACATTAAAAAGTAAGATAAAGGAATATAATTAATGAGGATCAAGAAATGGAGAAAGATGAAAAATAATAAAATGTGAAACCTATATACAAACATTAAAAATTATACAACTATGTGCTGATTATATATGTATACTTTAAACACACACACACACACACACACACACACACACACACACATTGCTGAAGCAGTAGCCATAAGACTGTAAGATGAAGTATACACCCAGAGGTAAAATGGCTGTCTTTATAATGGTAGAATTAATTCTTTAGGGACATTAATAATCATAAATATGTATGAGCCTAATAATAGCACTCCAGAGGAATATCAATTAAAACATGACAATTCTTGACAGAAGTATTGTGACAATATCACAAGCAACTGTAACTCCTCTGTCTTAGTAACTGATGGAGCCAATAGAAAATATCATAAAATATATAAACAACATAGGTAGTTCTATAAATCACCATATCTTTGGTTTTATAGAACATTATATCGATAGTTATAATATACAGTACTGTAGATAAAATATACATTCTTTTTTATTATATACTATGTCCATTATAACAGGCCACATTCTGATTCTGAAACTGAGCTTTATTAATATAGAATAAGTGAAATCAAATTATTTCACTGAAAGATGAAAGATAATGATATCTAGAACACCAATGTCATAAGTAAACAACACATGTGGGTTATAGAACAAATTAAAAGAAAATTAGAAATTATGTTGTTGGACAATAGTGAACTTACAATATTTCAGCATTGCAAGAGGTAGCTATCTAGTTAGATGTGTGTTTTATAGTACACACAAAAAAATCGTCAATTATATATTTACCAGCTAGATTTAAAAAAATTAGGTGAAATGGAAGGAAATGACAATTACAATAGCAAAAGAAAACAAAAACATTGAAATTAAAGAAAATAATAAAGGAAACAAGTGCAGACAATATGAGCAAAGGAAACTGTTGAGTTTGTTTTTTAAATTGTGTGTGTGTGTGTGTGTGAAATTGATCAGCTTTTAAGCAGATGAGCTAAGAGGACAAAAAATATTCATCAAAGGAAGCAATAAGAGGAGGGATGAGGGGTCCACAAAAATATTGTGATTTGGAGGTTATTAAAGGGAAAAAGCTACCCTTGGCAATTTCCATTATTGTATTGTGATGCTCTATGGTCTGGGCTTAATTACAATAAATCCACCAGAATGACTGCACTTCTCTGTATACAGTCATCCAGGTCCCTTTGCATATTATTTCTATAGTACACATAGACACGTGCACATGCATACACACAACCATGCACATACACACATGAATTCATGAACACATACATACGTCTACACATACAGGCACACATATATTCACATGAACACACACATATAAAAGCACACTACAACACTACATATGCATATATACACAGGCACACCCTCCACACACATCCATAGACACAATACTATATGCACACATATGTGCATATATTCACATATACATACAAACAAACATATACACATGTGCCATTGGCACACAATCATAAGTTATACTAGTAGTCCTAACAGCCAGTGTAAGTCTGTGAAGAGCTTGGTACTGTATTCCTGGGTGGACTCTGCCTGCCTCATGTTAGTTCCCAATCCTGAATATTAGAAAGAAACCTTAATTCATTTCAAATGGACAATTGAGCAACACAGAACTTAAATCAAGATATTTAGTGGATTTCCCATAGAGTAAGAATCCAGGGAAAACCCCTGGTAATAGGACTTGCCTCCCAGCGAAGCCTCGGCAAGATGTTGATCCCTCAGATGGCAAAAGTGTGAAAGGCACTGGGACAGGGGTGTGGTGGAGTGGGGGGATGCAAGCAGGAAACCAGGCAACTAAAAATAGGCGGGAGAACCTTTGAAAGAAACAAGGCCAGCAGGCAAGGGAGAAAGAACACTGGCAGCTCCTGGGTGACTGGCTGGCTTCTGGCTTAGTCTGTTCTTTCTGATGTGGCAGACACCAGACAAGAGAGAATCAAGAGTGACTGACTGGTGTTCAGCCGATCAGAAGGGAGATAGATGCCGAGTGCCTGGACAGTTCCCCAACTCTACCAAGACAGCCTCGGGATCATGAAAGAAGGGCAGCCGCCGGTACCAGGAAACTGACACTGAGTCACGTACACTGCGGCCAGTTCCTCGTGCTACAAAACGCCCTGACAGAAGCAACTTTTTAAAGGATGGGTTTATTTTGGCTCTTAGCTGAAAGCCACAGTCCTTCGTGAAGTGAAGGGAGGTCAAGGAGGCAGGCAGGTGAGGCAGTGGGGTGGGGCTGTACCTGCAGGCAGGTAGGAGAGCGGGAGACAGCCAGCTGCTGCTCTGCAGCTCATTTTGTCCTTTATCTTTAGTCCATGGGAGCCCAGCCCATAGCATGGCACCACACACATGGAGCTTGAAGCTTTCCAGCTCAATTAACCTAATATAGAAAATCCCTCGCAGACATACTTAGAGATTTGTTTCCATGGTGATTCTAATCTTTCAAGTTGACAATCAAGATTATCCACCACATCCCAAACCAGTCCTCTGAAGTGAATTCAGAGATTGCTTTTGACTCATTAGATCTCGCATGCCCCGGAGAGGAAAGATGCCTCTCTTACTGTTTCCACAAGCTTCCCTCAAAGGGAAGACAGCATACACCTAATTTCTCCTTGCTGTAGCTGCCAAAGCATATTACAGTAAGTGAAGGAGTCAGGCAGCTCAATTATTCGTGAATACCTTTATTGGAAAGCGACTACCCCATCATAGAATGCCAAAGGAGTTACAGACACACAGGAGGACGCCATAGGCAGAGAGATCGAAGAGGAGAGTTGCTAATGTAAGGAGACCGAAGCAATCAAGTACTTAATGTGAGACTGCCTGGAGAGCATTAATCATACCAGCAAACCTCAGCGAGTCAGATTTTCAGGTGGAGCTGTGTGTATTTGGAGTGGAGAGCCTACAGCACTGTGCTTTTTTTTTTTTTTTTTTTTTTTTAATGCAGTATAATGAAGTCTAAGGTGCGAGACACAGAAAAGTTAAATCTAATGAGCTTTTATTGAAATGTCATTGTTATTGTTCATGTGTTAAATGTCCCCTCTAAGGCTCATGGGATAATGGTTTAGTTATCAGCCTATGGGACTACTGTGAAGTGATGACCCGTTTAAGAGTTGGTACCTAGCGGGAAAAGTTAGGCAAGGTGGGGTGTGCCTTTAGATGGGATATTAGAATCCTGGCCTCTCTGTCAATTTCTCTGTTCCCCAGACACCATGAAGGGAGCATCCCCTTTCACCATGCACGCTTGCATCCACATGTCATGCCTCCACAAGCCCCAATGTGGAAAGAACAGCCAATTATCCATCGAAACGTTTGAAGCCTTGAGCTAAATTAAATTGTTCTTGCTTTTCTGTTTGCTGCTTTTGGTATTTTGCCAGAGTCAGAAAGCCAAGGTTTTCATATGAAAACCCCGTGTGTGATAAGGAACACTTAGATACTTGTCATTTAATCAGGATGTCAGGCCTCAAGAACCATCTCAGCCTCTGCAGCTAAAGTCCACCATAATTATACAGGTTGACAATTCATGATGCAGGAAAATTAGAAATCCAAACGTCTGGGGGGGGAGGCTTCCTTTAATAGACAAGGAATGTGGACAGGATTAGCTGGGCAGCAGAAGTCACCAGCCTACGATATAGACTGACAGAGTCTCTTCCAGACTCCATGGGAGGAGTCTAAAGGAATGCAGGATCATTAGAGGTGACTTGCTTTGGCAGAAATGGGACACATCAACAGTTGGGTTCCAGTGGTAGTCCTGGGCATGTGTGATGGACTCAACAGCTAAAGAACACTGCATACCAGTCCTCATAACAGGAGGTACTCCTAAAGGGACATCTGAGAGGTTTGTCATTGCGGCCACCTAACAATGGGATGCAAACATGACATCTGGCTCACCACATCAGAACCAAGGGCGAGGAAGGAGCAACAGTAGGGTTGATTTCCAATGCTCACCTCAAAGACAAAAAGAAGATTCTGACTGGTCTCTGGGAGTCACAACGAACATGAACTATAAGACTCAGACTCTGGTGGCGCAGGCCTTTAATCCCAGCTCGCGGGAGACAGAAGCAGGCGGATCGCTGTGAGTTTGAGGCCAGTCTGGTCTACAAAAGCAAATCCAGGACAGCCAAGGCAACACAGAGAAACCCTGTCTCAAAAACAAACAAAAAACAAAAACAAAACAAAACAAACAAACAACACCCAAGACTCAGACGCACCAGAGAAAACCCTGGCTCAATACTACAGAGAAGGAGCTGTGAGGCTCTGTGCCGACGATTCTCAACCCGGGGGTCGAGACCCCTTTGGAAACCAAAGGGCCCTTTCACAGTTGTTGCTGAAGACCATCAGAAAGCACAGATATTTACATTATGAATTACAACAGTAGCAAAATACAGTTCTGAGTAGCAAAATCATGGTTGAGGGGGGTCACCACAGCATGAGGAGCTGAATTAAAAGGTCACAGCACTAAGAAGGTGTAGGAATTCAAGTCCACGAAAAGTATTATTGTAAAGCTCAAAGGTCTCACTTTTGTCCACTTATGTGAGTCACCTGACTCATGCCAGAGCCTCTTCTCAGACTACCCAGAAGGAAACTCGTTGGAAAGGCTATTTCAGGGATTCCACAGAACACACTGGACAGCAAACTGCACTAATGGTACCTTTCAGATGGTCTGAGTGTTAGGAACTCTTGTGGGATCAATAGCACCAGCTCGCATAAAACAAAACAGTCTCCTCTGCTCTAGGTGAAACTCCCAGGGACCTTGAGAACTCAAACTGAGAAACTGTAGGGTCTCCTTGGAAAGGCAGCATCAGCTCTGCAGTCTCAGAAGGGTCTCTTTTATTGGTAGTTGTATAGAAAACACCCTGACCTTTTGTCAGTCACTGTCTCCTAGGTTCAGGCAAATTTTTGCACAAGCCCACAGCTAGGGGAAGAGCCCCATGATAAGAATACCAAGTCAGAGTACTTAATCATCTATTTGTCCAAGATATTAAGCAATAGCTAAGAAGGTTGAAAGAGTCACTTTAAAATACCCTGTGTATTCCTCCTGGCGGGGCTGCCTCAGAAGGCCACTATGGTTGAGGATGACTCAGCAGTCCTGATGGGACTTGATGTGCTGGGATGGGTGAGAAGGGGGCTCCCCTATTCTGAGGGTTGGGGTTAGGGAATCCAGGGAAGAGGGAGGGAGGGTGGGACCTTGAGAAAAGGAGGGAGGGGGCTTCAATTGGGATGTAAAGTGAATACATAAGTTAATTAACTCAAAAAGATCCTGTGTAGAGATTGGATTGATGGGAAAATCAGAATTAAAACGTGTGTCTGGGGTTGAAGTAACTGAAGCTCTAGTTCACGAAGTAGTGTGGCTATTTCATTTATAGTCAAATGGCTATTCTTGCCTGGAAAACATAGGTGCATATTACATAATGGGCTTGTCTTATTGGTTGTAGAGAAATGACCTTTGGAAAATCATCTACATCCCATTGCACTAGAATGTCATGGAAGGTCAGGAGAGTTCCCTGTCCTGCCTATAGGACCTGTTCCAAGTAACAACCTCTACCCAGGGCCGTAACATGACCCTAAGCTGCTACGTCTGCATCATTTTTTTCTCCGCAAGGTCTTTTTCCACGTTCTCTGCATTCAGGGCTTCTGTGTGCATCACATAGTGTTGCATCTTCATGGAGTTGGGATGCTATGTTACTGCCTCCTTTTAATACCACAAGAAAGAAGAGGTTTTGAGTTCAGACCAGCATGTCTACATCTTTCTGTTATATCACCACCCCCTGAATCGGAAGCTCACCACATCAGCTAGAGTGGCTGGCCAGCAAACCCCCAGGTTCCTCCTGATGGTGCCCCCCCCCCCCAGCACTGGACCTACTGCCATCCCGGGCCTTAATATCAGTCCTGGATCTGAACTCAGGTCCTCACGTTTGTGCAGCAAGTTCTTTGCCCACTAGCCATCTCCCCGTTCCTCACTCTAGGTGCGTATTCTGTTTTCATGATAAGGTATTTCTAATTGCTACAGGGCACTAATGATGCAGTGGCACGTCATGAAGAAAATCAAAATTGAAGGAAGTAGAAGACAAAGTTGCCTAACAAAGAGATTTTTTTTTCTAGATTATAAATCACTGCTGCCTGAAGAAAACCAGCCTGAAAGACAGACACTATAAATTCCTATGATACTTTACCAACGATGGCAAAAGGTAATAATGAATGGTTGCTAAGTGTTGCCATCATGCTTATGAATAGGTGAAAATGGGAGGCATGAAGGACTGTGAGACTATTCTGTATATGAATCCACGACACAGTATATAATTTGAAAAGCCCACAGCACTGTGTAAGACAGTGAACCCTAGTGCAAACTCTGGACATAACTTATTAATGACGCACGCACACGGGCACCAGGTTAGTATGGCTCATAGGCAGGGGAGAGCTGGTAGAAGCTCCACGCACTCTATCCAGTTCCCCTGTAGCCCTGATACTGCTTTAAACGAGCCAGCACTGGAAGGCTGGGTATGCCCAGAAGTGCAAATTCACCCGGATTTTAGCGCTCTTGAATAGCCTGCCTACTAAAATGCCCGCGTTGTAGTGAATACTCATGGGTACGTCCTGAACAAAGAACAAAGAGAAACGGCCCTGAGACACATTTCCATTTTCCTCTATTCGCTGCAGACAGCATGCCCATGCCTTTAAGTTGTGGACAGATGGCGTGGTGACAGGCTCTGTGGATTCACATGTGCAGGACTGAATCTCATTACACCCTAACAAGACAATCGTAATGGGCACAATCACAGCCAAGCCCGGCTAATCATATACGGGAAAGCCGATTTTAAAAAGGGGGGCAGGGTACAGGGACATTTCCATGCAATCTGAAAATGGTGATGATGGATACCACTTTCATTATCCTTTACTTCCTTTGTTCCTCGAAGAGCTAAGTAAACCAACGCAATTTAAAAAGTAACTTCCAATTACACTACAATTATTTTTATTATTGTGAGGTCTCACAATGTTTCTTCAGAGTGACCCTCTCTTGTACTTGCTTACAACTCCTATTATATTTCTTGAAGTATTAAAAAGGAACATTTAAACCGCTTTCTGCTCCTTTAGAGTGAGAGCAATAAAAATAAAATGGGCTTTCAGCAACGTCCCACAGTCATCAACAAACTCGCCCAGTTTCAGTATGTAGCAAATACGCAGACCTTGGCTTTAGTTTATAACATAAAATGAACAATATAGGACAGGATTCACCTCTCAATGTCTTACGACACTAGCTAGCAATCCCATGCGTTTTATAAAATTTACTTAATCAAAAATAGGCACCCATGCAAAACCTTTTTGAGAAAAATGAAAAATAATGTATTCTTTTAAAAAGTGAAATTTGAAATATTCATAGGCATTTTAAAGCAATAATACTGTTGCTCTTATTGTTCTGGGACAGGTGAATTTTTAAGTAACTCTTCCATAGATGAGAGTTAATATGCTTGATAACGGGAAAATGCAAATGCTCCTCAGAGTTGTGAAAGAAAATGAGTTAATGACCCTCAAGGGAGTTACAGGAAGATGAACGTCTCTGTGTAAATGTGTCTCCAGTGGGAAATCCAAGCTAATGAAGCCCAGAGGAGGATGGGTAGATCTTAAAGTAGGGTATTGAGGGGTGCCTGCTGTACACAGTGTGCTGAGGTGGGACGAGGAAGGGACACAGACACCAGTTTATGTAAGATAATATCAAAGCCTCGTGAGGCCAACTGTGGAAATGTTGTGAGCTCATGCAAAATTTATTTTCAAGGCACAGAGCTGGGAGGCCACAAGAAACAAAAATCCAGAGCAAAGACTGAGAACTGGGGTACAGCGTTCCCTGATAAATGTTAGGAATGGCCAGGACCAAGACAGGACTGGGCTGCCAAGTCTTTGTGGAACTAAAAATAGAGGGCTTAGACCAGCGAGAATCAGATAATAATTAAAAGGTGTGTAGGCTGGAGGAAGCCTACAATTCTGACCCACTCGTTCACACACAAAAGACAGGGGGCAACCCCATCTACTCCGCTGACTCCCGGGCCGTGGGGCTCTGTGCTTATTTTAAACCACAGTCCTCTTTACTACAGTGTTTTGGACATAGGAAAGGCATATACAATTAATAGAAAGCTGGGTGTTAGACCCATGAGGTATGACAAATGAAAGGCAAAAATGCCTAGGGTAGACGCCATCAGAATTCTTAGACAAAGCCTTGGTTAGGCTAGGTTCACAGTCCAAACTTATAAACATGCAAGAGACCAAATAACCAAAAACAAGAAGAAAGCACACCAGGGGCAAACGTGTCGAACCAATGTCCTAATTCACATTGAATGGAATCTCTAAAATAAACAGCTATCAAATGATTATAATTTGGAGGAAATGCTAAAATTGGAAGAAAAAAAACCCCTCACATATGGGGGAGATCATTTTTCAAATAATAACAGATGCCCAAATAATAAATTTAAAGGAAACACCAACATGAAAACTAATCTTTTCCTTGTCATACACTACGCCAGCAAGGCATAGGAGATAAAACACTTAGTGAAGCAATAACAGAAGGGAAATTGTGTGTGGTGGCACAGAACTAAACTCCCAGCACTGCGGAGGCTGAGACCGCAGGTCTGTGATTCCCCGCATAGGAAGTTCCTGTCTGGTACAAAGTCATTCAAACTAGATTCCCTGCTTTCTACAGGAAGTTAGACAGTCACTGAGATAGTCATGCTGGGGAGAACAACTTTGGGACAAACTTCTAGCTGCTGGCTTTCAGGAAAAGATTTTGTCACCTATTATTACCACCTCTTCCAGGTGATGCCAAACCCCCACATGCCCTCAATCCTCTACATCCATCGGTGTTTCTGTTGTGATAACCCAAGGGTGAGTCGCAACCTCAATTGTGACCCAAGTCTTTACGTCTTTACAATTGTCTTTCTCTCTCTCTCTCTCTCTCTCTCTCTCTCTCTCTCTCTCTCTCTCTCTCTCTGTCTCCCTGTCTGTGTGTGTGTGTGTTTGTGTGTACATGTGCATGCATGTGTCTGTCTGTCTGTCAGTCTCTGTCTGCCTCTCTCCCTCCTCCTCCTCTTCCTCCTTCTTCTTCCTTCTTCTTCTTCCTCTCTGTGTCTCTGTCTCTCTCTGTCTCTCTCTGTCTGTCTCTGTCTCTGTCTCTCTCTCTCTCTCTCTCTCTCTCTCTCTCTCTCTCTCTCTCTCTCTCTCTCTCTCTCTCTCTCCACCCCCTTGGGGTTTCTCTTTGTAGCCTTGGCTATCCTGAACTTGCTTTGTAGTCCAGGTTAGCCTAGAACTCACTCGAATCCACCTGCCTCTGCCTCCTTGAGTGCTGGGATTACAGGCGTGACCCACCGGGTTCATCTCTCTTATCTGAAGGTGTTAGCTTCTGTTAGAGGGGGAAAAAAGAAAAAGAATGGTCGGTCTCCCGCGAGTACTTGGTTCATTGACCTCTTTAGCATCTCGGCCTTGGGGGGAAAATGTAGTAGTAGCTGGTGCTTTGAGTCTAAATAGCAGCATCTTTTTAGGGAATCTCTGGGAAGGTAAAGGAGTCCCAGTTGTGAAGGTTCAAGGATTAGAAAACGTGCCATTCTTAGCTTTAGGTGCACCTCACGCTAGATCCCCGGGAAAGGCTTTATCGTGTCACAGAAAGCTTGAGGGAAATGATTTCACTACCAACAAAAAGAGTACACTAACAAATCTTTCCCTTGGATCACAACCTTTTCCCACAACTGACAACCAATAATTCCACTTTCTTTAAAAGATAAAATTGTATATTCAATCATTACATTGTTTAACGCATCTTTAAAAATTCTTGAAGTGTTGAGAAACTCACCATTCCAGAATTATTGTTTAAGGTGAGTCCCCCTCTAAAGTTTATAAGGCCGATTTCCTAAAAACACCCAGAAAGTGATGTCAATATTTTCCAATTAAGATTTTGTGACCAGACAAAGCAGGTATAGGACAACAGAGGCTGCCATGCTTGTTATCATTTTCTTTACTTTACTGCCATCTAGTGGTTGACTTTATTATGACTAACAAGCTTGGTTACAGTTATCAGCCCGTTTAAGGGAAAGGAAGGAAGGAAGGAAGGAAGGAAGGAAGGAAGGAAGGGAAAGGAAAGGAAGACTAAGTATTATACATGTCTATTATTAGGTAATATTGTTCCTCATTTACATGGCTAATAAAGTTTTTTAATCCATGACAAAAGAAAATTTCAATGATTTTATTGGCTATTTGGAATGTTGTATTTTTAAGTTGTTTGATAAAAATTACACAATCCAAAAAATAGACTGACTATTTTACAGCTGCAGCCCAGGAGAGAAAGTATGGTTTAAGTCTTTGTTGAACCGCTCAAGGCTGCTGAACTCTGTGGATTGGCTAAGTGTGTCACTAACCTGTTGGAGACAGTATCAGGAAGTCATGGAAGTACTAACAAGAGATGAGGCTGGTCACCACGTGGTGAGATACAATGGAAAGGTATGTGTGCCAACGCTGAGGGCATCAGATATGGAAACCGTGCTCTGGGAGGACGTGGGGCCAAGGACCTGCTTCAGCTCCAAATGGAGCTTGTTCTTGGCACGGACTTTCAACAAGGCATGTGTATTGTGTTGCCTTGGGGGAACATCGCACGGTTGCTGTGATTTTAGTGATAAGAAAGAAATACGTACTGTGAATGCTGGGTATTACAGGAAGAATATGGGCTAAGACTGTTTCACTTCTGTTCTTGATGGCTGACTGTATATGGCCAGTAAGGGAAAGAGGCCCCCCAAAAACGGAGCTTACAATTTCCCCTCAAATCTTTGAGTCCACACCAGTATCACAATTTCTCAATAGAAAAGTATGTTGGTTACAGTTTCTGGAGGTTTTTGTAGTTGTATTGTTTAGTGCCGAATCATGTGTGAAATTGAAAACTCCCGGGGTATTAAGAATATGAGCCCGTGTAGACATTTTAATAAAACGGTTGAGGAAATATTGGTGAAGTTACTCGTTTTCTTTAACTTATGCTGAAAAATCACAAATGTTAAAAGACAATAAACTTTAAAAGCAATCAAATATAAATATACAATTGTGCATTTGGCCCTATTCTCATTTTAAATTTTTGAGAATTTCAAACACAAACACTGTATTTGTATCATTACCACTCACACCGCTTTCTATCCTCTCTGACTGATCTTATTTTCAAAAATCCAAATACATATATTTTAGAAAGAGCAAGGTTCTCTGCTTTTGACATGTGATGGTGAAATTAGAAGTCAGCCAATGAAACTCAAAGTACGCCCTGGTTTCAAGTCTAGCTATTAAAAACAAGAAAGCTGTCATTTGAAAACACTACCTAAAGACAAAAGACAAAGAAAACGGGTGAGCTCAGATGTCAGATAAGGGATGTACGTGGTATGACCCATTGCAGATGCCAGGAACCAAAACCATCAGAAACCAGAAATCGGTAGATCCATGTCATATTTAAGTCACAGGACTAAGATCTGCCCCTAAAGAAAACCTTGTATCTCCTCTGCCTTCAGAGGGTTCATCTCTAGAGGGCAAAATTATTATTGCTGATTCCTACTTTGCTTGTAGGGTGGCTGGTTTGAATTGTCGACTTCACAATAGACTCACACGGGAGAAGAGAGACTCAGCAAGTGACTGTATACATCATTTTTTTTTTAAGATTTATTACATATACCATGTTCTGCCTGCATATAAGTCTTGCAGGCCAGAAGAGGGCATTAGATCACATTGTAGATGGTTGTGAGCCACCATTGGATTGCTGAGACTTGAACTCAGGACCTCTGGAAGAACAGCCAGTGCTCTTAACCTCTGAGCTATCTCTCCAGTTGAGCATTCTGGTGGGGGAGGTTCCTCTCTGCACTAACTGATGTGGAAAGGCTCACTTTCATTGTGAGTGGGGTCATTCCCTGGGCCAGGGATCCTGTGCTACCTAAACTAGGGAGGACTAGCTGAGTGTCCTGCAGGAATCCATTGCTCTGTGATCTCCACGGTGGGCAAGATGTGACCAGCTGCTCCTCCTTCTTGCTGCTGTAACTTCCAAGCAAGGATGGACTCATGAGCTACATAGACCCTTTCTCCCCTAAGTTGCTTTTGGCGGGTATTCGGCCAGAGCAAAATAAAACCAAACTGAGACTGGGAGTTAATATATTGCCTGTCACTCCTGAACTGACTCTTCATTGATCTACTTGGAAGTCATTGAGGTGGAGCTTGGGAATAAGTCTTTGCCAGCTGGCCCAATGGTATCAATGGAGAATGGTGCTGTGCGTCTCCCACGGTAAGGAGGGGTTTCTCTGCCTGGCTTTGGTGGTCTCCTCTTACTAGGCTTCCCCACCTTGCAGCATGTTGGCAAACATGCCCAGACAGTGTTTCCTCCACTCAGGTCCTTACAGTTATCAGAGCAGCACACCATGAACGCTTTCCCAGCCCATCACCAGTGTCCCCAGTCATCATTCAGTCAGCTTTGTAGTTAAGTCCAGAGATACAGCACCTGCTCATGCACTGATGTTCCAAGCAGCCTAGAGGTCAGGTTTCCAGAAGTCATAGCAGGAAGAATAGGCTTCTCTGCCTTCCAACAAACTCTCTATATATAGCAAGGACATGAATCCATAGCATCTGGGGTGAGTGGAGAAGTGCGGACAGTTCTCCGGTGTGCACTGTCTCAGACCTGAAGGAGTGGATGAACTAGGACTTTTTAAATGTTTTAACTAATTATACTTTATTCATATTACATCCTGATTGTTATCCCCTTGCTTGTATCTTCCCATTCTCATTTTTCCACCCTGTTCCCCTCCCCTAGACCTCTGACAGAAGGGGACCTCCTCCCCCACCATATGACAACAGGCTATCAGGTCTCATCTGGACAGCCTGCTTCCCCTTCCTTTCTGTGCTGTCAGGCCTCCCCACCAAGGGGAGTTGATCAAATCAGGGGCACCAGAGTTCATGTCAGAGGCAGTCCCCACCCTCCCCACAACCCTGGAAAATGAGCTGTCCATTGGCTAAATCTGAACAAGGGGCCTAGGTTTACTGTATGAATTGCCCTTGGTTGGTGCCACAGTTTGTGCAGAGCCCCCTGGGTGCAGCTGGCCTTGATGGTCTCTTTGTGGGGCTCCTGAACCCTCTGGGTCCTCCCATCCCCCCATTCTTCCCTACCACTCTCAAGTGGAGTCAGCATTCTTAAAAGAAACAGAAGCAACAGTTAAAGTCTGAGTTTTACAACAATGAGTGACTGCATGCTGAAGAACCAAAGAGCCCACAGATGCTTCCCCCAAGTCGCTGAGAGCTTCAGGACAAGGGAGATCAATAATGTGGATCACTTTTAAAGGTGAGGATGGGGATGCCCTGTGGGTAGGCACGCCCGTGAGCCTGCGTGGAAAGTCCAGTGAGCGCGGCATCGGCTGTAGCAGTAGGCGCACCTGCTCAGAATGAGCTGGCTTTTTCTTATTCCACATTTATCCCATCTGGTAGTTCGGCCTATTAAATGGTGTTATCAAAACTGAGGGCATGCCTTTCTCTCTTGTTTGCTTTCCTGCGTGCCAATGCTTCCTGGAAATGCCCTTGTAGATAGACAGAAAAGGGTATTTGCCAAGTGCACTGGGTAGTTATCAGTTCCCTCCAAGTTGACCATCAAGATCAGCCACCGTTGGGAGAGTGGTGGCTTCTAATACCTGCTATTTCTACATTCTTCATTATTCTCTTCACTTCTCCAGAGCAATTGCTCACCACTAATCTGTTCACTTGCTCACACTATCGAGTGGCCTCAGGTTCTCTGACTATATCTTCAATGATATTGCCGGTTTCGTCTTTATGTTCTTCTAAACCAGGATCCATTCATCCTTCAGGGCAACTTATGATGAGCCTAAGCACACCTAAGCCACGTCATTAACCAGGCAGATGAGCGATGTTGTTCTTTTAAATAACATCGTAGGGCTGTGACTCTGAGCCAGAGTTTAACGCCTTTCAGATCGGTCTTTGCAGTACCACTCACAGCATCACTGTACAGTAGCGGTGATGACCAATGGTTAGTCCCTGCTTTGTTCCCAAAGCATGTTTCATTCACAGGGTGATGAAGAACAAAATTCTCATTGTGATGAGAGAAAAAAAAAAATCGTCAGTCAATACCGGCAGTGGTGTCTACATCCATCTCAGCCAAATGGCTTTGATGTGGCATTCGGCCTCCCATCTGGTCATATTACACCCGTGTAATGTAAGCAACGGGTCTCAGATTCATGGAGACACTCCCTAGTGATACTCACCTACCAACACAGAGAGAAGCCCTCGCCATGTGGTCACTCGGTTGCGCCAAGCCCTTAATAATCGGTGCTGATTTTGGGGGTACAATTTGGAGACACAGCAGAGAGGAGTATGTTAGCAGCACCTGAGCTTTGTTGACAGAATTCTTGAGACTTATGGACACTGATACCAAATAAAAAGTAAAATAGATATGGCTGTTCGTGGTTACAGGGCTTCTAATTTATCTCTGTGTCTGCTTCACCCTAGGATCTTAGAGTTTCAAATGATGTAGACTATATAAAAAAACACTGGTTTTGCCAGGCGTGGTGGTGCATGTCTTTAATCCCAGCACTCGTGAGGCAGAGGCAGGAGGATCACTGTGAGTTCAAGGCCAGTCCAGGATAGCAGGGACTGTTATACAGAGAAACCATGTCTCAAAAAACAAACAAACAAAAACAAAATAAACAAACAAAACACTGTTTTTGAGCATTTTTTTCTCCAAAGAGAAATCATTTATCCATAGGAAACTTTTCTTAGTCTCTGCTAATTTTAGACCATCCAGCTCATCACTAAGACATAATGGTCTACCTTGAGACACAGAAGTGAGAATTAAGGCTGCTCAGGAGTGACCTGGGCATGGATGCTATTCAGGCCCATGACACGGTGCTATCTCCTTCCGCCTCTCTTAAAAGGAAGAACTTCATTTGTCACTGTGGCAGTTGTGAGCATTACTTTTCACTCACCCCTACCCCATAAGGTTACCAGACAAATTATATCAATCAACACCTTTTTTATCCAGTATAATAGCTGACCCAAATTATACTGAATAACAAATATTTTAGTATGACCCAAATATTTTGTGAGGTAGTTATACAAAACAAATTAGTCATGGGCAATCAGGAATTTCGGTTTTCGGGACATCTGCTTCACCTTCTACATGAGTTAGCTTTCTCCTTAGTGGTGTGATTAAATATCTGATAGATGCAGATTGCTCAGATTCACAGTTTGAGAGAGTCGTTGGTCAAGGCAAGGAAGACACTGCAACGGGACCATTAGTCAGTGGGCCACGTGGTCTACAGGCATGAAACAGAGATGGATGCTGCTTCTCGGCACACTCCCTCATTTTGTTCAGACCAGGACACAAGCCTAATGGATGGTGCTGACACTCCGGGGGTGGGTCTCTCCATCAGTTAAGCCATTGAGTACCACTTTCACAGACCTTCCCAGGGCTAGTTTCCCAGGGGTTCTAAATCACATCAAGTTAAAATACCAAATTAGGCACCACCGGCTCCCTACAGGGCCTCAACCCAGATGCCCAGCATCTGGATTGGAAGGTTCTGTGTTTCTATATTATATTATATTATATTATATTACTGCTTAATTTACCAGTGTCTTAGAAGTCTTTGTGGCATTTATTGGGTGTTTATAATCAGGAGGCTGAGGTCTGCCCAGCTCTTCGTCTCATTTCTTTTTTACACACCGCCGTGAAGGACAGAGCCCGGGAGGTGAAGCCATGTACACACTTTGAGTCTGCGCTACCTCACCCAGGCCATCACACTCCCTCTTCAGCTGCCCTAGGCTCTGGATGCTGGACTGCAAATGGAGGAAATGCTTAGCCCCAGATTCCATCTATTTCTTTTTAAAGTGGAGCTCTGACAAAGGGGTGGCTCTTCGGGGTCTCCATATTCAGGCATGATTTTCAGGGACTCTTTGCTGTCTGGATACCACCTAAGGCTTTTCTAGCTCTGCCTGCACTTTCTTCTGCGGCCTCAAACTTTAGAACATGGGTTCACTCATCAAAATCCCTCGAGAGCTGAAGAGTAGAAGTCTCTCCAAAGACAGAGCTGCAAACCTGCTGGGCACACCTGTGTATCTACAGCAGAATTGCTGGACTGTGCACACCAGCATTTTAAAAGAGGTGCCACAAGAATACTTTGAGAGTGGAGAATAATTATAGCATGCAAAAATAACCAGTTATTACTAAGGCTGCAGTGAAATCAGTGGGAGTGTTAAAGGAACTCAAAATCTACAGTTTACAAAGAAATGGCTCAGTAGAAGGATGGTGTTGAAGACCCCTTAGCAGAAGGCTGCAGAGTTTCAGAGAGAAAGAATAAATGGTAGGTATGCAGGAGAGAGTTCTGGCATTCAGAGGAGAAGAGGCCCAAAAATGGAGGTAAAAAGAAAAGTATGTCGAGAAAATGCGAATAAATACAAAATATAAAGGCTTACAAAGAATGAAATTTGAAAGATCTTATATTGAAAATACAACAAAAGCCAGCAATGGTGCTGGATGGCTTTAATCCCAGCACGTGGAAGGCAGAGGCAGGAGGATCTCTGAGTTTGAGGCCAGCCAGGTCTAAAGAGTAAGCTCCAGAACAGCCAGGGCTACACAGAGAAACCTTATCGCAAAACAAACAAAAAGCCAAAGAAAGAAGAAAATACTGAATAAGAGAGAAAAAAGAACACCCCTCCCCAGACATACACTGGAAAAAAACTTAATACTTATTAATGATGGTCAGTGTTAACTGTCAGTTTTCCGGCTAGGAGATAGCTTCCGCGCACATGTGTATCCTACTATGGGTAGCCTATGAAAATGCGTGTAAAGGACTGTCTGGATTATATTAAAGGATGTGGGACGAGCCACTTGAACTGCAGGCAGGAATGTCCCCTGTGCAGGGGATGCTGGACAGAGCAGAGTGGAGAGAGCCCGCCGAGCGCTAGCCTGCATTTGTCCATTGCTCTCTCCTCAGTGTGGACACAATGGGCCCACCTGCTGCAGCTCCTCCTGCTCTGCCTGCTCTCCATGAAGGACTGCAACCTGAGCTCTGAGCTCAGATCAGTGTTTCATCACAGCAAAGGGAAAATGAGCTAACACAGTGTTTAAAGCAGAAGGGGAAAATCGTCTATTTTTTTAAATCAGATTGAGACCAAACTTGTGGCTGACAGTGCTCTGTACAACAGGAAATTTAAACTAGTCTCTCGTGTGTGCGCGTGTGTGCCTCCCTTGCACGCGCTCCTCTCTCCTCTCTGCTCTGTGCCTGTCTCTCTGTCTTTCCCTCCCTCCCTCCCTCCATCCATCCATCCATCCATCCTTTCTTCCCCTCTTTTCTTTCTTATTGGTGCTGTGGATCAGACCCAGAACCTCTGCATGGTCCATAAGCATTATGTCACTGAGTTACACCCGCTACGCACCTCCATGCTTTCAAATAACTGCATTAAGATATTGAAAGTAAGTTGACTTTACAAATTCATGACTTATTGAATTGTTGAGTTACTAAAAAGTTGTCATTAAGCGCTAAGAATATCGCCAACATCGGAGGAGTCATGGGTTTTAAGAAGGCCTCAATATAAAGAGCGTCTCTGAAACATTAGCAAAAAAAAGTGATGAAAGCGAGAAGAGGCTGCAAAGAACTAGTGGCTGGTGGCTTTGTAAGAAAGAAAAGTGAAATCAAGAGACAATTTCCAAGGCACCATCAAATTATAATCCGGCACAAAATTGTCACATGCACAGAGGGGGGTGGTGAAGAGACAGACAGAGACAGAGAAAGACAGAGACAGACAGAGAGACAGAGGGACAGAGAGACAGAGAGAATGGATGAATCTTGCCTATTACTGACACACAGTTGAGGAATTGCCTTGATCAGATTTCTTGATTACTGACTGATCTGTGAGGGCCCAGAGCACTGTAAGCAGTGTTATCCCTGGGCAGGCCATCCTGGCCCTCATAAGAAACAGCTAAAATAAGACTAGAAGCAAGTCAGCAAGCAGCATTACTCCATGGTTTCTGCTTAGAGCCCCTGCCTTGAGCCTCTAGACACACACGCGCGCATGCGCGCGCGTGCTCGACTGTAATCTATAGGCTAAATAAACACTTTCTCCCTACAAATTGGTGTCAGTCAGCATTTTATCACAGTAAGAGAGACATAGACTATGACAGGGGAGAAGCAGATGCTACTGACCCCATGTCTGTCTTATAGGGAGTCTACTTGACCCTTATATTCTCACTCCAAACCCAGATGATGGCCTGTAGCCATTGCAGAGACAAACAGTGTCATCCCTTGTGGACTTAGGCCCTTTGTAGCCCAGACATATATATAGGGCAACTGCTAAAGACTTCTAGTAGTTTTTTATATATGAATCAGGGGACTCCAGTTTCTAGAACATTCCTTCTGGCATCCATTCTGGCATCACCCTATTTCTCCTTGATAACTCGATTTAATGACATACTCCCCTCTGTTACCTTACACCGTGTGTGGCTCACTGGAGGAGGGGTACAGTCTATGGTGGATGAGTGACGACACTTTTTTTGGGCACTACTATATTTGCCAGGAGCTGTGAAGCTTGATAAGGTCTTGAGTTTAGCCTCTATTTATTTATTCTTATAGACATATGTGGGTGTGCACATCACAGAATGTGTTCATAGGTCAGAGGAAAACTGGCTAGAACCAGTTTCCCTCATTCCTCTGTGGCATTGAACTCAGGTCTTCAGGCTTGGCAGCAGGTGCCTTTATTATCCACTGACCCATCTGTTTGTTTGTTTGTTTTTTGAGACAGGGTTTCTCTGTGTCACCCTGGCTGTCCTGGACTCACTTTGCAGACCAGGCTGGCCTCAAACTCACAGCCTGCCTCTACCTCCCGAGTGCTGGGATTACAGGTGAGTGCCACCATGCCTGGCCACTGACCCATCTTTCTCACCCAAAATGGTTTGGTTTTGCTTTATTTTAAATAAATGAGTTAAAAATAAATTTAATTTAAAAGAAAAGAAAAAGGGCTGGAGGGATGGCTCAGAGAATAAGAGCACTGACTGCTCTTCCAGAGGTACTGAGTTCAATTCCCAGCCACCACATGGTGGCTCACAACCATCTATAAAAAGGGATCTGATGCCCTCTTCTGGCCTACAGGTGGACATGCAGGCAGAATACTGTATACATAATAATAAATAATTTTTTTTTTAAAGAAAAAGACATTTTTGAGATCTCTAAAACAAGATTGCCCTGGTAATACTCCCATCTTTCTCGTTGAACTAAAAGGGAAAAACAACAACACCTGGCCAAAACCAACGTACAGTACTTCAGGCATGAGCCACGTTACCTGCTTGTCTTGATCTTTGTTTTGTAACAAATGTTGCAGACTCTCACAGCCTGCTGATGCTCTCTGGTGCTTCGGAGTCTCTACAGAGCATCATAAAGCTTGGAGTGTGGTACCCTTGCCCATCACACAATTATCGGTTCTTCCTGGGATTAAGGCACTTTCTTTTTTCACTAACTTGTGTTTTCAGCGCCCGCCCCCACCCCCCAGCTCTTTTAAATTTATCCTCCTCAAAGAAAAATTCTTCTTGCAATTACAATGCTTACACCATGAGCCCTTACACTTCAAGTGCTAATCAAATCTGTTTTAAGCCCTCTAGTGTCTGCCCTAATTTCATATTCCTCTCTCCACTGGTATTATAGCTTCAGTGTTTATAAAACAATTCTACTGTGATTTTTTTTTTTCATTCATCTCTGTGTACATTTCTTAAGTGTTTTGCCACTGAAAATGACTGGCATCTTTTTTTTTTTCCCTTGTCCTCTGCTTTTTATGATACAAGACAATTTCTCATTGGAGAAAATTTAATAATTTCTATAATTTCCCTCTTACAGATAGCCAGAAAACATATTGCAGACTTTACTGGTGGTGTTTGTTATGTCTCCCAAACTCCATTCATTGCTTTCTTCTCTCTCAGGGTTGAAATCTGCACAGCATTTGCTTCATCTGTTACTTGTTTTTGATGCTTCTCTTGAAGTATTTGGGCACTTTTCCTACAGCAGTGTGATGTGCTTCACATGCTAGAAACAGTCCAAGGTTTTCTACTACTGGTGTTTTCCACACCTACCTACCTGCTGCTACTGCTGCAATTTCAAACTAGTAACCGCTATGAAAATTGTTAAACTTCACTGCTTGTAGGAAGTCCTATGATACTTATGCTTGGATTTTAACTAAACTGAAACCCCTCCCCCCACACCACCCTGGTTCAGAAAAAAAAAAAAAAAAAGCGACTTTAGTGATATCATAGGAAAGCATTCCTACGTGGAGAATGTCACACTAGCAGACAGACTGAACCCACCAGCTCCTGTGTCAGCATGGGTGGTGAGGGTGCATAAAACGGTGCTGAGGAGAACAGGGTGGTGTGTCTGGGGTGGGAGTGGTACACGTCATCAGTGCCGAAGCTTGTGGCATTTAACCGAAAAGCAGCAGCCAATAGTGGCTCAGCTGACTTACAACTCTTATCTCTCTGTCTCACCAAAGACATCTAGAGGGTGGTACGGTCCACTCTGCCGTGCCACCCACCGCATGGAGCCAGTACAATGTGTTCTAGGCTCCTCTGCCCCTTCTTTTCATTCTTGCTGCCCTGTCAGGGCCCCAGGTCCTCCAGTCAGCAGCTTTCTGAGGTGGGAGGAAGTAAAGCTGAAGGAACGTTGTCCACATCCCTGCAGAGCGGCTTCTAGGAAACGCCACTGGAAGTTTCCATTTGCACCCAGACACCCAGCCGTATCCGGCTGCCGCTGAGACTGGAATGTACGAGTTAAGTACTAGGCTACAACGCACATCCAATGGATGAGGGTTCCTACGATTGAGCAGTGAGCGACCTAAGCATCTTTCCCCAAGTGGTGACCAATTACCTGTATTTGAATGACAACTAGAATGCTTCAGACAAGGTAAATGGCAAATATTTGTCAATTTTATAACATGAATTTCAAAAAGGGCTCAAGGATAGAATAATTGCCCAACATATATGAGACCCTTGGTGTACACACACACACACACACACACACACACACACACACACACACACACACGCATTCACTCAGTTGCTATCATACATCAAAGAAACTGGGTCCTGAAATGTAGCGAGGAAGAAAGAAATTAGAGGAGATGGGTCTGGGATATGAGTAATGGCTGGACCATAGTCCTCACATAGACCAGCATCACGATCTTTTCTTTACTTCCTTTTTCTATCTTTCTCTCCTAAGACTTTTAATTTGCTGTTTGTTTGTTTTTGTTTGAGATAGGGTTTCTCTGTGTATCCCTGGCTGTCCTGGACTCCCTTTGTAGACCAGGCTGGCCTCGAACTGACAGAGATCAACCTGCCTCTGCCTCTGAAGTGCTGGGATTAAAGGTGTGAGCCACCAAGCCTGACTGTGATGTCTATTTTTTAATGACTTATTTTTATTAATTATTTTTATCTCTGTGTGTATGGGTCTGTGCCCATGTGTGGGCCTGTGAAGGCCAAAAGAAGGCATCAGATCTCCTGGAATTGGAGTTATAGGTGGTTCTGAGTCACCAGATATAGATGCTAGGAACTAATCTCATGTCCTCTGGAAGAGCAGCAGGCCTCAGCAGACATGAAGGCCGACGTGTCTGTGTGTCTGTGTGAGTTGCGGGTTCGGGGGTGTTTGTTACTAATAGATAATAAAGATGGTAGTGGATCTGTGCTCACCGCCAGCTTACTGAGGATGTGTGGAAGTCAAGAAAAGGGCTTTCATGGGCTGAGGGTGGAGCTCGGTGTGGTACAGTGCAACTGTGATACACAAAGCCTTGAGTTCAGTCCCCAGCAGGATATATAACCAGAGTGGCAACACATACCTGTAATCTTAGCACCTGGGAGATGTAGGCAGGAAGACGGGAAATTCAAGATCCTTCTTATCTGAGTAATGAGTTCAATACCAGCCTGTGGTCCATGAGACTCTGTCCAAAAAAAAAAAAAAAAAAAAAGGAGAGGAGTGGGAGATTTTGCTTAGATATATTTCTTTAATCTATATAATCTTTTTTTTTTTTTTTTTTTAGTTATAAGGTCAAGCATTTGGTAGGGACTCGTCACTGTAGTTTTGCCTAAGGCAGCATATTTGTTCATAAAATGTCACTTGAATTCTTTTTTAAAACATTTTTTATATTTTACATATACATATGTTATTACACATATATACAATAAACTACCTATAGCAAGAAGAACCATGACACAATAAGGAATTGTATAAATGTTACATTCTTAGTGTTTTGACTTTTTGTATCTGACAGCCTTGAAGCAAACATCTTTCCTATCTTGGTGAGTCTAAAATTCTGAATGTGAATCCATCTCCATCACATTTTGTTATTGAATTCTTAGTAGAGTTTGCCCATCCAACAACTCAAGAATGTCTGAACTAAGTCAACGCACAGGAATCAGGCAAATGCCTGTCTGTGGTCGCCCTCCAGTGGACTAGTGGAGCTTAACATCGAAAATCCGCTTCTTGTAGGTCCGGTTCTTTGTATTCTCTCATCACTGTCTTCTTGACCTCTCTCTCTCTTTCTCTCTCTCTCTCTCTCTCTCTCTCTCTCTCTCTCTCTCTCTCTCTCTCTCTCTCTCTCTCTCTCTCTCTCTCTCTTGGAAAATCCTTACTAGCAAAAATGATGGCCAGTGGTTAGGGTGGCCTCTCTGCTCCCACTATTTCTTAAAAATGTTCCTACAGCTTTAAGTAGTCCACATGCCAAGGTGCTACTTTGGGGTGTAGCCTGTCCTGAACCTCCTTCCTTGGGATAGTAAGGTTGAGGTTGTTTGAGTGTGCCCTTCTCACACTGTGCTCCTGTGATCTAAAAATGCAGAGCTTTTCTACTATGCAGTAATTCTGTACATCCATTGCCATTTTTAAAACATATTTTATTAATTTATTCATATTACGTCTCAATTGTTATCCCATCCCTTGTATCCTCCCATTCCTCCCTCCCTCCCGCTTTCACCCTATTCCCCTCCCCTATGACTGTGATTGAGGGGGACCTTCTCCCCCTGTATATGCTCATAGGGTATCAAGTCTCTTCTTGGTAGCCTGCTATCCTTCCTCTGAGTGCCACCAGGCCTCCCCATCCAAGAGACATGGTCAAATACGGGGCACCAGAGTTCGTGTGAAAGTCAGACCCCACTTTCCACAAATGCCTTTTGTTTTTAAGGCCAAAGGCTAACCCTGAGAAGTTAAAGGCTGGTTGGATCCAGGGTTCCAAAGTCTTCTGACCTTTGTAGGACCTAGAGTGAGTCTCTACACCGTTTCTGCTCTCTTACAGGGAACTTTGATTTGCTGGAGGTTTTTGTTTTGTTTTGTTTTCTTTTCTTTTCTTTCTTTATTTTATTTTATTTATTTATTTATTTATTTATTTATTTATTTATTTTTGGTTGGTTGGTTTTTTGAGACAGGGTTTCTGTGTGCAGCCCTGGCTAGCCTAGACTTGCTTTTGTAGACCAAGCTGGCCTCAAGCTCACAGAGATCCACCTGCCTCCACCTCCCGAGTGCTGGGATCAAAAGCATGCTCATTCACCAAAACGTCACTGTACTTCCAGGCTCATATGTGCCATCCCTGTGTGACCACAAAGAAAGGGACTGGGATGTCACTCTTTCCAAGCTCTGGCAGAGAACAGTGAGCAACCTCTGCTTGGAGCCTCTGCTCTAAGTCTGAGAACCAGGTAGGTGTAACGGAATCCCCAGTTGCCAGCCTCAGCCCACAGCATTGTCTCTCTTAGTTTCCTCACCTGGTTCATGGCATGACAAATACGCCTTGGGTTGAAAATAGCCTCAATTCACCTATCTGTTTCATCTTTCATGATGATGACTTCAAATGAAAGAGGAAGTGTTTTGGACACATGTATATCATGCTCATAAAGATTATTTGATGTGAGGGGGTGGTGGCACACACCTTTAATCCCAGCACTCACTAGGTATAGGCAGGTGCATCTCTGTGATTTTGAGGCCAGCCCGTCTAAAGAGTAAGTTCTAGGACAGTCAGGGCTACACAGAGAAGCCCTGTCTCAAAACAACAAAAGAAAAGAGAAGGGGATAAAGAAAGAAAAGATCATTTGGTGTTTAATTTTGAAAGCTCACAGTAGAAGACACAGGGTACAGCTAAGAATGATGTCACATGTCCACAGTCCTAGGACTTGAGAAGTGCAGGAGAATCAGGCATGCGAGGTCATCTTCAGCAATCCAGTGAGCTCAAGGTCAGTCTGAACTATACAAGACCTTGCTCCAAACTAAAATAACAATAAAAATATACTGTACAAAGCCTTTCCTTGGAAGGTAACCAATGCACATGCTCAGGGATAGCAAATGCAGAGATAATAATAAAATAGAAATCACCGCCACGTTCACCAAGTGCTGGTACTAGACAAACACTGTTCCAGTCATCTTTTATATATTAACCCTTTGCACCACAGTCCTATGACATAAATGTTATCAATCTGTCTCTTCAATAGAGGGTGAAAGAATGAAGATACAACTTAAGCACCTTGTCCAAGGTCGTGTGGAAAGTGAAAGATTCACACACGGGCAGGCTGGTGCCAGAATCTAGGGTTTCTCTGTGTTATCTTGCCTGTCCTGACCTCTCTTTGTAGACCAGGCTGGCCTGGAACTCACAGTGATCTGCCTGCCTCTGCTTCCTGGGTGCTGGGATTAAATTTCTCACAGGGTGTGGTGGCACACGCCATTAATCCCAGCACTCCAGGGAAGAGAGGCAGGTGGAAGATCGTTGTGAGTTTGAGGCCAGCCTGGTCTACAAAGCAAGTCCAGGACAACCAGGGCTATTACACAGAGAAATCCTGGTTCAAGGCCTACATGTATTGTGTACTTACCGTCTCTCCGGCCTGTGCTATATTGTGAACACAAATAGTAACCATGTCAGCCATCTTGTATAAAGACCCTCAGAGACGTTATTTAACTGGCTTTCTGCCTACTAGTTGATTGCCTGTAATCCCAGCACTCAGATAGGCAGAGGCAGGTGAGATCTCTGAGTTCGAGGCCAGCCTGGTCTACAAAGCAAATCCAGGACAGCTAAAGCTACACAGAGAAACTCTGTCTCAAAAAAAAAAACAAAAACAAAAACAAAACATCTTTCATCCCCTCTTCCTCCTTCCTGTTCCTGCTTTCCTGTGTCCTCCCTTCTCCCTTCATTGTGTCCTTTTCTTTTTCTTTCTCCTGTAAGAGTGAGAATTCCTAGGTCTCCTAAGATGAGCTCCTCCAGTTCAATGAAATATACAAAGTCAGAGACTCCTTGATGACCCCATCAAGCCTCTACAGACAGAGCAGGGGATCAGGGCATCTCCTGACACACAGGCAGCTGAAGGTCTTGCTGGTTTGGTCCAGTCTGTGTTGTCTACATGACCTACCTCAATGTATGCCCTGCCCTCAGTACATACTGCCTGTGTGATCTGCCAGTGTTTTTTCTACACCCAAATCTTGTTTACATTTGAAGAAAAAATGCCAAAAGGACAAAAGACTTTTGTAAAGTGGGTTAGGCAAAACCAGTTTGAAGCCAGCCATGGTAGCCCACACCTTTATTCCCAGCAGAGGCAGGTGGATTGCTATGAGTTCGAGGCCAGCCTAGGTCTACAAAGTGAGCCTAGGACTGCCAAGATAACACAGAGAAACCCTGTCTCGAAAAAAGCCAAAAAATAAAAAAATAAAAAATAAAATAAAATAAAATGAAACCCCAAACCAGTTTGAGTTCAGACGGCTTCCAGAAACATCCTCTACATTCATCACAGTAGGACTCGCATGGCTCATGACACACATGCTAGCGGCACTGAGCATAAATATTCACCCTTTTCTCCATTTCTTTCATCTTCCTGTGACTTCTGCTCCTTGAGTCAAAGCACATTGTGAGCCCTTTGTGTCTGCTTCTCCTACTCTTTGGCCGAGAATAATTCGTCTCACAGCCAAAGTTCCCCCTCATTTACTGATGCTGTGATTCCAAGAGAGAGAAAGAAACAGGCGTGGTGGCACACGCCTTTAATGCCAGCACTTGGGAAGCAGAGGCAGGCGATCTCTGTGAGTTCAAGGACAGCCTAGTCGACAAAGTGAGTTTAGGACAGCCAAGGCTACACAGAGAAACCCTGTCTCGAAAATCCAAAACAAACAAACAAAAAACAAGAAAGAGAAAGAAGGCACCCTATGTGGGATCAAACTTTATAACCATTAATCATTGCAGAAAATGCTACATAAAGTGAGAGACCTGGTAAGGAGAACTTTGAGTCTGCATACTGTTTGGTATATGCTCCATCTATCAAGTCAGAATTTACTCCAGAGATATTGAAGCATCAGCCAACTGGTGTTTAGCCCTTCCTTCTGAGTATCTGGATCAGCAAGCACAGTCACTCACGCCTATAATCCCAGCGCTCAGAAATTCAAGGTCATCCTTGGCTATGTTACAAAGGTAGAAGACAGTTGGGGTTACATGGGACCTTACCTCAAAAAAACATATTTTTAAAGGGAGCTCACAACCACTTTTAAGGAGATCTGGTGCCTTCTTCTAGTGTATAGGCATCACATGCAGGCAGAACACTGTATAATAAATAAATAAATAGATAGATAAATAAATAAATAAATAAATAAATAAATAAATAAATAAATAAATAAATAAGTCCCCCAGCCCCATTTCTGTCTGTCTTGGGAGGGCATCCACTGGAATTGTAGTTACATGTCAGTGCTGGGAATTGAACTCAGGACTTCTAGAAAAGGCTTCAGTGCTCTTAACCACTAAGCCATCTTTCCAGCCCCCCTCTTTCTCTTTATCAAGGAGGAAATGAAAATTTTTTGCAAAGTGATGGACCAGTAACTATTATTTAGAAGTCTATGCCTAAATACCCAGTTTTCTATGTCTTGATGGGAAAGCCTCCACATTTTACCACACAACTAGACCGGATTAAAGGTGAGGGAATAAGTACCACTCTCTTTTTATTTTTTTTTTAAAGATGTATTTATTTGTTTTATGTATATCAGTGCTCTGTCTTCATGGACACCTTCATGACAGAAGAGGGCATCAGACCACATTATAGATGATTGTGAGCCACCATGTGTTTGCTAGGAATTGAACTCAGGACCCCTCGAAGAGCAGACAGTGCTCATAACAGCTGAGCCATCTCTCTAGCCCCCACCACTCTCTTATTATAATTCAAGATAAATTCACAAAATCAAGAAAGTATGTAAAAACTGAAGTTTTTATTATCAAGCCACAAAATTTACATATTATAAATATTACTTCTTTTATATTGTCAGCAAGATTTATTGAAATGGTCTCCCAAATAATTTCTATGTTGTTTTGTTTTTGGTTTTTGGTTTTTGTTTGTTTGTTTGTTTTTGGTTTCTCTGTGTGATAGCCCTGGCTGTCCTAGACTCACTTTGTAGACCAGGCTGGCCTTGAACTCATAGTAATTCACCTGCTTCTGCTTCCTGAGTGCTAGGATTAAAGGCATGCACCACCGTGCCCAGCCTTCTGTGTTCATTTTCTACACACTATGTTTTATTAACAAATACTTTGACAATTTCTTTTTACTTCGGTTTGGTTTTTGAAATGGTTTCCTCTGTAGCTCAGCTGGCTAGTTATTAAGCCCAGGCTAACATCAAACTTGCAGTCTGTCCTGCCTCAATCTCCTGACTACTCGGATTATCAGTGTGTACTACCACATCCAGTTTAATTTTTGCTTTGCGTGCATGCGTGCGTGCGTGCGTGCGTGTGTGTGTGTGTGTGTGTGTGTGTGTGTATTGAGACAGGCTGTCCTGTTGCTCCCAGGCTAGCCTTGAACCTGCCATGTGACTGAAGATGTCTTTTAACTCCTGCTCTTCCTGTCTCTGCCTTCCAAGGGATAGAAATATGGCGACTGCCACCATACCATTATTGTAATGAATATTTTTTTTTTTTTTATTAATTTATTCTTGTTACATCTCAATGTTTATCCCATCCCTTGTATCCTCCCATTCCTCCCCCCCCCCCCCATTTTCCCATTATTCCCCTCCCCTATGACTGTTCCTGAGGGGGATTACGTCCCCCTATATATTCTCATAGGGTATCAAGTCTCTTCTTGGCTACTTGCTGTCCTTCCTCTGAGTGCCACCAGGTCTCCCCCTCCAGGGGACATGGTCAAATGTGAGGCACCAGAGTATGTGAGAAAGTCGTATCACACTCTCCACTCAACTGTGGAGAATATTCTGACCATTGGCTAGATCTGGGAAGGGGTTTAAAGTTTACCTCCTGTATTGTCCTTGGCTGGTGCCTTAGTTTGAGCGGGACCCCTGGGCCCAAATCTGCCTATCATATTGTTCTACTTGTAGATTTCTAGGACCCTCTGGATCCTTTTATTTTGCTGTTCTCCCATGCGTCTCTCATTTAGAGTCCCAATAGGATGCCTTCCCCTCTGTCCCAGTTTCCTGGTAAGTGAAGGCTTTCCTGGGACATGCCCCTTGGGCTAGTATGCAGATATAAGTGAGTATATACCATTTGATTCTTTCTGCTTCTGGGTTAACTCACTCATTATGATCATTTCTAGCTCAATCCATTTATCCACAAATTTCGGGAATTCCTTGTTTTTAATAGCTGAGTAGTATTCCATAATGTATATGTACCACAGTTTCTTTATCCACTCTTCTACTGAGGGACACTTAGGCTGTTTCCATGTTCTGGCTATTATGAATAAGGCTGCTATGAACATGGTTGAGCAAATTTTCTTGTTGTGTGCTGGAGCATCTTCTGGGTATATTCCAAGGAGTGGAATAGCTGGGTCTTGAGGAAGCCCTATTCCCATTTTTCTGAGATAGCACCAGATAGATTTCCAAAGTGGCTGTACTAGTTTGCATTCCCACCAGCAATGAAGGAGTGTTCCTCTCTCCCCACATCCTCGCCAGCATGTGGTGTCGCTTGAATTTTTGATCTTAGCCATTCTGATGGGTGTAAGATGGAATCTCAGAGTTGTTTTGATTTGCATTTCCCTGATGACTAAGGAGGTTGAGCATTTCTTTAAGTGTTTCTCAGCCATTTGATACTCCTCTGTTGAGAATTCTCTGTTTAGTTCCAAGCCCCATTTCTCAATTGGGTTATTCGGTTTGGTGGTGTTTAATTTCTTGAGTTCTTTATATATTTTGGATATTAGACCTTTGTCAGATGTAGGGTTGGTGAAGATTTTTTCCCAGTCTGTAGGCTGTCGCTTTGTTCTCTTGACAGTGTCTCCTGCCTTACAGAAGCTTCTCAGCCTCATGAGGTCCCATTTATTAATGGTTGACATTAAGGCCTGGGCCGTTGGTGTTCTGTTCAGGAAGTTGTCTCCTGTGCCAATATGTTCCAGGCTCTTTCCCACTTTTTCTTCTAAGTGAGTTAGTGGTAATGAATATTTTTATGCCTGTTCTTCATACTTCATGAGTGTCATGACCGCTTCTATATGGGAAACATAAAAGTAGTCTTTATTACCTTTGAAAAATATTATAGTACCTCCTATTGAGTATATGTTTAATTGTACTGTAACTCATTAATGATGTGTGGCCAATTATCTAAATATACATCTACCATTTTCAATTGGATATCAAATATTTATTTATTTATTTTCTCTCCTATAGTACATTCCAACCACAGTTTCTCCCCCTTTCCTTTAACCCCAGTTTCTCCCTTCAACTTTTCCTTTCTCCCAGATCCACCAGCCTCCACCTCCCCTCAGAAAAGAGCAGACCTCCCAGGGACATCAACCAGACACGGTAAAACAGGAAACTGGTCCTAAAGGCAGACAAAAAAAACAAAAAAAGTCAGAAACATCCCCTGCTCCCTCTGTTAGGAATCCCACAAGAACACTAGGCTACACAGCCATAACATAGACGGCAGAGGGCCTAGGCCAGACCCTGACTGGCTCTCTGACCTCTGTGAACCCACTTGAGATCCAGTCAGTTGATTCTGTGATTCTTGTGCTGTCCTTAACCCTTCTGGCTCCTCCCATTTTCCTCTCCCTCTCTCACAGGACTCCTGAGCTCCACCTCACATTTGGCAGTTACACCTCTCCCCACACAGCCTCCTTTGGGAACCTGTAAGGCACTAACAGCTCAGGTGCAGAATTGCTCCTGAAACACAATGTGTGGATTCCATCAGCATGCTTGAAGTCCTGTCAGCCGTAAAAGCAGTATAAGAACCTCATTGCGAGGGAACTATCTAGGCTCTCATAAGACCTACATTCATAGAGCGGGTCATGGCGGCGCACACCTTTATTCCCAGCACACAGGAGGCAGAAGCAGGCGGATCTCTGTGAGTTCAAGGCCAACCTGGTCTACAAAGAGAGTTCCAGGACAGCCAGGGCTATTACACTGAGAAACCCTGTCTTCAAAAAACAAAAAACAAAAACCCTGTATTCATTAATTCCTCCCAGCGATGGCACCCTCGGTGACAAACACCACCTTGCACTGTCAAGGAAGAAACAAGCTTTTATACGCCCTTATTATATTCAGAGCATAACAGTTTGTAAGTAAGCTCTTGGATGTGAGCCTTAACAAACCGCATAGCTTAAAATAAATACTGTGAGCCCTCCAAGCTATTTCATGTACACTTGGGGGAGGTGGGAGAAATGATTGTGTTGTATGTGGGCTTTTGAAAATCATTTTATTTAAAGTACAAAAAGACTTCCATATCTTCTGTATAGGCCTGTACTATCAGTAACTGACTGGCAAATGAGCATCAGAAAGTGGCTACTATGGATGTTTTAAAACATAAAAATTTCTCAGATATCACGGAGCCTCAAGAAGTCCCACAGGTCTACTGTCATGCACATTGTGAGTCTGTGGTAAATATTAGCTAATGCTGCAGAGATAGCGCAGGCAAGCAGACACGATCGTTTAGATAGAGCCCAAGTTAAATGGTGTGAGATTCAGGTTTTTACACACTTGTGTCATATTCAGACCATAGCAGTTTATAAGTAAACGATTTATAAGTACTTGGGGAATCTTATCAGCAAACACAGCTGTGACTCTCTGTGGGAGAGAAATAGGGGTGATCTGTATCCACAAAGAAGCAGTAAGTTAGAGAGGAGGCATCTTAGGGGAGGTACCCAGCCCTGGATGCATAGTTGTTTCATCTGCCTCTGTTTCTGTCTCCAGTATCTCATCTATGATAACATACCTATGGGTGGTCCTTGTCATGGCAAAGTCCAGCTCCCCAACGCAATGGTGGCCACATGACCAAAAATGGCCACTAAGAGTACATCATCCTCAAGGCTGGTCTCCTGGTCCAGGGAAGGCCTTTCCCCTTAGCAAGATCTACAAGATCCCTGAGAGACTGACTGAAAGTGGGCAAATCTGCACTTCCTATGAACTGTCTAACAGACAAGCCTGTTCCAGCCTGAAGCCCACAGAAAGGACTGCATTCTACAAATATAACCCTTAAAGTCAGCTCCATGTGATAGCAGCTGTAAATAAATCTTATATCAGTTTAAACAACTTCTTCTTCATCGTCTTCTTCTTCCTCCTCCTCCTCCTCTTCTTCTTCTGCCTTCCTCTTCTTCCTCCTCCTCCTCCTCTTCTGCCTTCCTCTTCTTCCTCCTCTTCCTCCTCCTCCTCCTCCTTCTTTTTCTCCCTAGTTCTCCTGTAGCCCAGCTAGCCCTGAACTCCTGATCCTCCTGCCTCCCTTTTGAAAGTGCTGGGATTGCAGATGTGCACCATCATGCCTGGTTTAATTGAAACTTTTTTTAAGCCGAGCATATATCCCTTGCAACCAAAGGAAGCTAATCACACAGAAACGTCTAATGGCTGAGATGATAGCTAGAGTTGAGTTCACTTCCCACCTGAACAGAAAACTCTTCATTATTCCTGGATGTTTGAGTTTCAATTAAGGAGTGGTCACTTCTGTGGGAAGCCTCGACCTCTTTGGAAGTTTTTTCATCTTATTTATTTCTTTTTGGTGGAGTTGGGTTTTCTTTTGTTTTGCTTTGGATCCTTTCATTTGTTTGTTTTGCTTTTTTGGGTGGGGAGTTGGTTTGGGTTGGGTTGGGTTGGGTTGGGTTGGGTTGGGTTAGGTTGGGTTGTTTTTTGTTTTTTGTTTTTTTCTTTCAAGACAAGGTTTCTCTGTGTAGCCCTGGCTGTCCTGACTCTGCCTCCTGAGTGCTGGCATTATAGGTGTGCACTGCCATGCCCATCTTTTATTTTTTAAAATGGTGTCCCAATATCATCCTTTCCACCCTTGATATCAACGTTGTCCTGGGCTCACAGAGGAAAACACTCATGGCTCTTTCTTTCTTTCTTTCTTTCTTTCTTTCTTTTTCTTTTTATTTTTTTCTTTTTTTCTTTTTTCTTTCTTTCTTTCTTTCTTTTTTTATTTCTTGGCTCTTTTTTTTTTTTTTCATAGAGAACATTAACTCTTTCTTCTCCAGTCTGAGTTTTCAGTGTTTTTAAATAGTAAAGGGGCAGTTTTCAGGTCTACACAATTCTCATTGGTGGCTTCTTTAAGGAATGGGACTGTTTAGTAATAAGCCCTTTAAGATTAGTTGCCTAAGTGTCCCTCAGGCAACTAATCTTAAAGGGCTTATTACTAAACAGTCCCACTCCTTAAAGAAGCCACCAATGAAAATTGTGAAAAAAATATAGGGGATAGGGAAGTAGGTGGATCCAGAGGGTCCTAGAAACCTACAAGAGGAACATTATGATGGATGGATCTGAGCCCAGGGGTTCTGCTTGATCAAAGGCACCAACCAAGGACAAAACATGCAGTCATCATCAAACCCCTACCCAGATCTAACCAAGGGACAGAACATTCTCCACAGTTAAGTAGAGACTGGGGACTGACTTTCACAGGATCTCTGTTGCCCCATATTTGGCCATGTCCCTTTGTGGGGGAGACCCAATGGCACTTGGAGGAAGGATAGCGAACTACCAAGAAGAGACTTGATACCCTAGCACCGTATTCAGGGGGAGGAGGCCCCCTCGGTCACAGTCATAGGGAAGGGGATTGGGGTGAAAGTGGGAGGGAGGGAGGAATGGAAGGATGTAGGGGATGGGATAGAAAATGAGATGTAATATGAATTATTTTATTTTTCAATAAAAATGTGTTAAAACAAAAAAGATTAGTTGCCTGGGATCAAGCCATTTGCTTGCTGATCAGAAAATGGCAGACTTGCTTTCTGTATTCCAAGTGCTCTGTACCTACATACACATGAAGCATAATTGCTTCCTAAATAAGACTCCTTTAATTGAGGTTTAGACTTTGTGATATATGTGTGGCTTTGCTTTTGGGGGCAGCGTTTCCTAGTGTAGTCAAAGTTGACTGAAAACTCATTTTGATCCTCCTTCCTCAGCCTCCCAAGTGCTGAGATTAGATATATATATCACAATACCTGGTGATATTTTTTTTCAACGCACAAGTACAAAACCCAATAGTTAGCATAATAAAAAGATAACGTTACATACCATCAATAGTTTACATTGATGGGTAATTGATGGGTAGGACACAGTGCTTACCTCCATTGTTTGTGTGTCACAGAAGCTCTTTGAGGGCGCTCCAATCATTGCTCTGACTGGGCAGGTGAGACATTGACGCTTACACTGGTGGTAAAACAAGAATTCAATTTTGGTTCCCTGAATTAGTTCTCCTATTCATGAAGTTCATAAGAATACATAAGTACAGCCAGGCATGGTGGCGCATGCCTTTAAACACAGCACTTAGGAGGCAGAGACAGGAGGATCTCTTTGAGTTCAGGGCTAGCCAGGGCTATGTAGGAAGACTTCATCTAAATAAATAAATAATACATGAGTTATATTTCCATCAGAGAACCATCAGTCGTGACTATGGGAAACTGTAACCATGGCAACTGAAGTCTTAAAGGCTGTGATGGTCGAGAATGACAGTTTATTTCTATGGCTGTCTCTATCCCCCACCCATCCTACCTGGTACTGAGGTCCTTACTTCTGTGTGTTAGCCTTTGACTGTTTTTCTTGTCATATGTTCATTTGACATGGGGTTTCACCAGGTTGCTCAGGGCTGGCTTTGAAATCTCTCTGTGGGCCAGGCAAAGCTTGACATTGTGATTCTAGACCCTGGTTGCCAGGCAGGGCTGGGAGCCTGGCATGGCTGCTGCTCCCTAAAGGAAAAGATATGAACTATGAATCTTAGATGGATGTTTGTCATGAGAGTGAAAAAGAGTAGGAAACAAACAACCGGGGAAAAAAATCACACCAGTTCAGCTAATATTAAAGAACTGTGAAAACATGGCCACCACAAAGTCAGTGGGGGAAGTGAATGAAAGACCAAGTGATCAGGGAGAAATCCTAAAAAGTGGGGGATAATGGGGTGCCCATGGAAAGCCTGCAAGGGGGGGAATTAACTGAGGAAGGGACCAGCTGAAGTCATGGGGAGAGAGGATGACAAGGTAGGGCAGGGGGCATGGACAAAGAGAACACAAGGAGGGCTGCTAGGACAGTTCCGTCGATGAGGGCTGTAGCTGCCAAGTTTGGTGACTTGAGTTCGATCCCTGACCAACTTCTACGAGTTGCCCTCCTCTGGCCTCCACACATGTACTGTGGTATGCATGTGCCTCCTCCAACACATATAATTAAATAAATCGATGTAATTTTTTAAAAAATAAAAGAGAAGTGCAAGCAGGTAAAGCTAGAATCTGGTTGTCCCATGGAGGGCTCTGGAATCCAAGTCTTATGGCACAATTCCACATCTAGAGTTTTCTGGATTACATATCAAAACTCAAAGAGTATAAAAATCTGGGCTGGGCAGGAGAGCTGCGTCAATACTTTTTGACACCCATGAGAATGGAAACAGGATTCCAGCAGAAGAAAAGGAGAAGTGCTCAGAGCTCCTGGGGATCCAGAAGTTAGGGGCAGGAGCAGGGCACTCACTGTGCCCTGAGCATTGCTTCTGGAGGCACTTGGGCCCATTTGAAGTGCCTCACGGTGTGAGGGATAATGATGTACGTGTGTAGACACTGAGAGAGGGACAGAAAAACAGAGGAAGTCAGTCCCAGTCAGCACCGTATAGAGTACCACCTACAGAGGATTATAAAAGCAATTCTGAGAAACCATAAGAAAATTTGAGGTTGGGGTTGAAGGTGAATAGAGGAACTATTTGGAGAACACGGGATCTCTTTTGTCATGAACTCTAAATTTCTTTCTTTCTTTCTTTTTTAAGAGTTTATTTATTTATTATTTATACAGTATTCTGGCCCCATGTGCACCTGTATGCCAGAAGAGGGCACCAGATCTCATTTTAGATGGTTGTGAGGCACCATGTGGTTGCTGGGAATTGAACTCAGGACTTTTGGAAGAACAGACAGTGCTCTTAACCGCTGAGCCATCTCTCCAGGCCAAACTCGAAGTTTCACATATTAGATGTGTATCTGTCAGACACTGAGAGATGGGAACGAGATACTGAGGACAAGGCATATGCTGGCTTCCCTGTTAGAGAGCCTCCCCCGTGCGATTGTCAGGCATCTCATGAAGCATCGTGTTCAAGTTCTTTTAAAATAAAATTTATATTTGTTTAATAAAATTAAGTTGTGTTTTTTCTGCATACAGACACCGCCTTTACAATATAGTCAAAGAGTACCAATAAAGTTTAGTGTTCGCGATTCTGAAAAGGCTTTCCGACAACTGCCTTTCCTCAGGTAAGCACTAGGTGGCGCGCTTTGCTAGACTAAAAGCTTCCTCAAAAGAAGACTGTAAAATGTTGACTTGAAAATGCTGACTGTATCTGGGCTCTAAAGTCTTTGTGTTCAAAAAGGCTGTCTCTTGAGGTGTTAATGTCTTCCCGATTCATGAGTAGTTCACTGCTTAGTCAATGGAGCGTTATTTGGATGGTCCGTGGTCTACTTGCCGTTGGTCTCAGCCAGGCCTTGCCCCTGGAAGGGCTCCTGCAGGAGAAAAGCTGTTCCCCTGAGCCGGAAGGGTGGAGTCCCATCTTTATCTTGTACCAAGTCTTGTTTTCCGAACAAGTTCCGTCCATATTAAGTACTAAGGATTGCCTATGGTGGGTGAGGCCTTTCGTATGATCTCAGGACAGTTCTCAGGGAGAAGAAAGTTAGGGCTATCTGGATGCCTAAATAGGTAAATAGCGCACAAGTCTCTGATTTCTTGTTTGTTTGTTTGTTTGTTTGTTTGTTTGAGACAGGGTGTCTCTGTGTAACCTTAGCTGTCCTGGACTCACTTTGTAGACCAGGCTGGCCTCGAACTCAGAGTGATCTGCCTGCCTCTGCGTCCCAAAGTGTTGGCATTACAGGCATGCGACACCACGCCCGGCTCATTGCTTTCTTCTTTACCTCATATTCTCTTTAAAATTTAAAGTTTCTTTTAATTTTTTAAAGATTGGTTTTTATTTTACATTCTCTCTGCACATGTGTGCATGCATGTGTGTGTGCGTGTGTGTGTGTGTGCGCGTGTGTGTGTGTGCGCGCGTGTGTGTGTGTGCGCGCGTGTGTGCGTGTGTGTGCGCGCGCGCGCGTGTGTGCGCGTGCGTGTGTGTGTGTGCGCGCGTGTGTGCGTGTGTGTGTGCGCGCGTGTGTGCGCGTGTGTGTGCGCGCGTGCGTGTGTGTGTGTGTCTGTGTGTGTGTGTGTCTGTGTGTGTGTGTGTCTGTGTGTGTGTCTGTGTGTGTGCGTGCGCGCGTGTGTGCGTGCGTGCGCCTGTGTGTGTGTATATGAGTGCGGGTGCCTTCTGAGTCCAGAGGCAGAAGATGCCCCTGGAGCTGGTCTTACAGGCTGTTGTCAGCTGCTACTGGGAACTGAACTCAACTCCTCTGTGAGAGCAGGGCTCACTCCTTATCACTGAGCCATCTCTCCCATCCCTGAAACATCGTCAAATAACTCTAACGGTTCTTAATAGTTAAGACAATGCATGTTACGCTACATTCAATATTTCAATTTTGATTTTTCGAGAAGAAAAAATAGTTTTCAAAAAAAAAACTGGAAGGGCCGGAGTGTAAATAAGGCAGTTGAGGGATAGTTCAAACATGAAAGCAGATGTGAAGATCCACTGAATAGAATGGTTGCAAGTGACCTGTGTCAATTCTTGCACAATGTTTTTCACTCCTCGGTCCTTGTGGTCATGTGCTTCAGCCTCCAGGAAGAGAGAGTGTCTGCACAGCGTGGCTGAAGGCATCGTGGCTGATATTTTATATGGAAGTTTCTCCTTTCATGATTCTTGCTTACATGGGTTTGAGACAGTTTTTGATTGTGCCATAGCTCTCTCCTGGCTTTTGTGTGAGTTTAATCCTGGGGTTATAGGTGCCCATCGCGAGCTATCTAACAGAGCCACTCTGCTTAGGTAAGATCTGGTCCATAGTGCTACGTATGTTCCTCCTGATCCCGTGTGAACTGTTGATCATGTCTTCTCTTGCTTTTCCTCTCTGGTGTCCAAATAACTCTGCAAGTTTGACTTACTGTCTCCCTTATATGTGCCCTGCTTTCTCCCAGGCACCGGACTGAGTGAAAAAGGTTCCTGAAACATTTTTACACCAGAGAGGTATGCCTGCTCAGACCCCTGCAGATCCTCGGCATCTCTGAATGCCCAGACCTCAGCTTCTACAGTCTTGTCGCTAATGCCTGTCCTTCAAATCTCTGCTCCCCAGAAAGGACAGTAGAGAGGCACCATAGCCAGTGAAGGAGCCTGCTGTTGGGTATAAGTGGAGAAACTCCCTATGGCTCATGCCTGAGTCACTGTCACCTTCTGTTTTGCTTTCCAATTCCTTTGTCTCTTTGCCCGAAAGCACTCACTCAGTATCTCACCTCCTTCCAAAACCTTGGTTCATCCTGTCTTAGGTAACTGACCCAAGATTCTTGCCTGGGTAACTGTTATTACAAGGTGGAGAAGGTGTGAGAGCTAGCGGTGTAGCTGCAGCGCAGTTCTTCCTTATGTGGAGTCTCATCTCATGTCAGTGTGATGCACATCTGTCTCCTAGAAGATGCTCCATCATTTTGGTTTGTTTGTGTGGTTTGGTTTGGTTTTCAAGACAGGGCTTCCCTGTGTAGCCTTGGCTGTCCTGGATTTGCTTTGTAGACCAGGCTGGCCTTGAACTCACAGAGATCCACCCATCTCTGCCTGGGATTAAAGGCATGCGCCACCACACCCGGCTTGCTCCATCATTTTTAAAGCCACATCTTTAACTGTTGCACATAGAACGCTGTGTGGTTCTGGGGACGTTCCAGTTCTTGCTTGAGGTTGATGAAGCTGTCTTTGGAGCACATTCGAAGAACTGGCCAAATGCCATAGGTCTCCATGCCCGACCCCCCAGCCCATTACACACCTACTGCTGCTCTGCCACTAGGGCGTTATTTCACAAATTCTGCTTCTGTCATAGACTGTGTGTGTGTGTGTCTGTGTGTGTCTATGTGTGTGTGTGTCTGTGGGTGTGTGGGGGTGTGTATGTGGGTGGGTGTGTGTCTGTGTGTGTCTATGTGTGTGTGTGTCTGTGCGTGTGTGAGGGTGTGTATGTGGGTGGGCGTGTGTCTATGTGTGTGTGTGAAGAATCCTGTTCAATTCATTGTCATTTCCCAGTGCAGAACACAGTATCTAAATTAAACATGTGAATCTTTATAAATATGGCTCTGAGCTACACAACCAGACTTAGGTCTGAACATTTTAGTAAGTATCCTGAGAGACTGTAATATAGCCAACCTTCAACTCATATACTCTGGTAAGCACTGACTTTAGTCTAAGTCCTCAGTAAGAAGTATTTTTTTTTAGACCTTTATGTTGCAAGTCCTGTGTGTAGGCAGCGGTTCCTTTGTGCCAGGCCCCACTACAAAAGAATCATCACAATCAGATCACACACCCAAAGTTCATCTTCATCAGGCCTGGCTTCTTACTCCTCATCGTCACAAACTAGGAAACTAAGGCACAGAAACCTGAACGACCCAACCCAGAGAGCCAGTGGGCAGGATCACGGGGTAGTCAGGGCCGAGGCATCTTATGAAACCTCCTCCATTCTGGAAGACCTGTGCCCATTTCCGTAACTACAGTGATTTTGGTTTCTAGAAATATGATCATCACTTTGTTTCTTTAGAGTCCCGACTGCCTTGCCCCATGAACCCCTAGTAAACAGCCAGGCAGGTGTTCCTGAACTGACTCTCACTGATCTGTGCTGTTTTATGTTGCATGTTTTCTCGCCCCTTTCCGTTTCCACCCACAGGGTGTGTAAGACCACCCACATCATTTCTCACTGTAGCCTTGCTGCGCCCTCTTCCATCCAAGGCGAAAAGAATAGGGAACTCCATCATTGCAGGAAACACACAGGAAATATTTTATTAATGTCCAGATGGAGAAAATGGTAGAGTAAAAATATTTCAATAGAAATCCATGATTCTCCTCAGAGAGCCCACCCTGGCATTCATGGCGCCCCAGTCGTGGTAGCGCCTGTACTCTCCGGGCCGGAGCAGGTACTGCCGCCCCCGGTAGTTGGGCATCTCGTAGAGGACCCAGTAGCCCTCCATCACGTGGAAGGAGTGGAAGTCACTGAAGTGGAAGCGGTCCTGGAGGTGGGAGCAGTCGTCTGTGATCTCCACCATCTGGCCTCTGTAGTCCTCTCGTTCATAGACCCTCATCCTGTGAGAGCTGGACTGTGCGTCCCGCAGACAAGGGGGTGTCAGAAAACCTGGGTTTGGCAATCTAGCACGTGCTGCCGGGGGGGGGGGGGCGTCCCTTATCTTTTCTATGCCAAAAGTGGCTGACTTGGAAGAAAGACCACTAATACTGTGCAAGTGTCCAGGAGGCTGTATACAGTGGGACTCAAGAGGTCACCGTTCCTTTGACATAAACTGTGCTCCGTGGAGTTTTCCGTTATTGTCAGCTACACACTGGTCCTCTTAGGCGCCGTTTGTAAACAGCTACCTTTCTGTTTTGTTTAGTCTTCCTCTTTTTCTTTTTTTCCCCCCCTAGATTTGTGGTGATCTGAGGCTCTCTTTGGAAGGTATAAAAATAATGTGGTATTACAATGCAATCCCAAATGTGTCCTCAGCAAAAGGCACGAGAGGTCAAATTACCTCTTGCACAGGAAAGAGGAATGGGGGCGATTCAGAAAGCTCAACCCAGATATCCCTCCATCTTTCTTTGTTGCCACAGACCCTGGCACCTTCAAAGGCTGTAAACTAAGGATATCTTAAACACTGAGGCTCATCTCTCAGCTCTAATGTGTGTTCTGAGAAATCAGTTTTGGGCAATACCAATAATGAATGTTCGAGATCCCGGAGAGGCCTGTGTGGATCAAAACTGTAATCCTTTAGAACAGTGGTTCTCAGCTGCCACTCTTTAATACATTTCCTCATGTTGTGGTGACCCCCAACCATAGAGTTATTTCGTAGCTACTACATAACGGTAATGTCACTACTGTTACGGATCGTAATGTAAATATCTGATATGCGACACTAACCAGGGTCACAGCCCATGGGTTGCGAACCACTGCTTTAGAACGATGGAAGGTCAGGCAGCTTGTCCTGGCTGCTCAGGATTACCTAACTGACTGTGGGCAGGGAGGTCCCCAGGAAGGGATGGACTCACGTGCGGGATGAGGCGGCAGGAGCGCACAGAGTCGCTGAACCCCATCCACTGCTGGTAGTCAGGGTAGTCCCCGCGACGCAGGAAGTACTGGCACCCTGAGAAGTTGGGCTGCTCATAGAGCATCCAGCAGCCACTGTCCACGCGCACAGAGTTGCAGCGGCTGAAGTAGGGCTGCAGGTTGGAGTGGTCGCTGCTGCACTCATAGTGGCGGCCCTGGAAGCCGCGGTCCTCATAGAAGGTGATCTGGAAGGCACAAGGCAGGGCTCAGAGGCCTCAAGTGGCCAGGACCCAAGGGCAGGCCCCTCCCCAGGCTCCCAGGCCCCCTGGGCTCACCTTCCCCATGGCTGGTGTTGGCGAGTTGGAAGGGATGGTTCTGTTGGGTGTGTGGGGCTGGGAGCGGGGTCTATATAGCAGGAGGTCTGCTGTGCTGGCAGGAGCAACACAAAAGGGCCCCTGGGCGGGGCGGGGCACTTTCTCTCTCTCCTTTCTATATAATGACTGTGGGGGAGCTGTGGGGTATTGTATCTTTTCTCTTAGACTCTCCAGAGCTTTCGAATGGATGACGAATCATTGACCTGGTTAAAAGGGTCACTTGACGCCGCTCTGGCCTTTAAACGAAGCTGATTTGGGAAACTGAAATAGAGCAAAGATGCTTAACTCGTTAACATTTGTATTGAAATGTTTTGGCTACCTTTTACAATCTCAAAACAATGTGTATTTGAATAACAATGCAGGATGTTAATGGTCCTGCAAACGTGGAAAGTGAGGGTGAGTACTTTCTTCACTGGATGGTGGGAGTCAACCCGGGTCCTCCTCTGTCCTTAAGAACTTTCTTAGCATGGAGCACGGTGGCGCAACATCTTTAATCCCAGCACTCTAGAGGCGGAGGCAGGTGGGGGAGAAGTGGAAGGGCCGCAGGCATGGGGGCGTTGGAGAAGAGGGAATCTGTGTGGTTTCAGCCCAGGCCAGTCTGGTCTACACAGCAAGTTCCAAGACAGCCAGAGCAGTTACACGGAGAAAACCTGTCCCGGAAAACCAAGCAAGCTCTGTGCTGGTCAGCTGGGAACCAGAGAACAAATGTGACAAAGGAAACACTAAATTTAGACACTTCAGTTCTGTTCCCTGGAGTGTAAGCGACACCAGGGCCAAGGGCTTCGTCACCCACATCTCACACAGCACAGGCAGCGAGACTCTTAGCCTTGGCTTTCACAGGGTGACTCAGCCGTTATTACACTGGTAAGCTTCTACTTAATGTTTTGCTGAGAAACCAACGCAGTCTGCTCCAGCTGCCTGCGATAAATGTGAGGTGACTTGTAAGGAAGACTTCGGAATCATACAACCTTGCAAAGATTCTTCATGCCAAGGACTGAAATCAGATGCTCAAACCACTGAACCTGCTCAAACTATGGCACCTGCCAAGGACAATATGTGCAGTAAACTTCGAACCCCTACCCAGATCTAGCCAATAGACAGGGCCTTCTCCACAGTTAAGTGGAGAGTGGGGACTGACTTTCACGCGAACTCTGGTGCCCCATATTTGACCACGTCCCCTGGATGAGGAGGCCTGGTGGCACTCAGAGGAAGGATAGCAGGCTACCAAGAAGAGACTTGATACCCTATGAGCATATACAGGGGGAGGAGGTCCCACTCAGTCACAGTCGTAGGGGAGGGGAGTAGGGGGAAAGCAGGAGGGAGGGAGGAATGGGAGGATACAAGGGATGCCATAGCAATTGAGATGTAATATGAATAAATTAATAAAATATTTTGAGAGAGAGAGAGAAGAAATCCAACATATTTCTTAGTACCCTGTCTCTACCAGCAGATGTCAACTGACCGACTTCATCTAATGGTGATAGCCAAGACACTTCCAGCCACCACTGGGAATGCCCTCCCCCCACCCCTGAGAACCGCTACCTTTGAGAAAGCTGCTCTCATTCCTAAGTAGGGACTTTTACTACCTGGGATGAATACTCAAAATTATTTTCCTGAACAAATTTAACTTGATTGATTCATAGACATTTAATAAGCCTGGTTATATCTTTTTTCTCTTAAAAATAAATAATCTGGGAACTACAAATAAGTAAGAGGAGAAAAAAAAACCAGTCTTGTACCAAAACAAGGTGCCATTGATTGTTTTATTATTTATTTATTTATAATTTTTTAAATATTTATTTTATATATATGAGTGTTTTGCCTGCATGTATTTACAGGCACCCACTGTGCTTGCAGTAGTCAGAAAATGGAGGCTGCATCTCCTGAAGCTGGAGTCACAAACGGTTCTGAGTCACCATGCATGGACAGGGAATTGAGTTCTCCAGAAGAACAGCCAGGCTTCTTCCCCCCTGCCCCCCCCCCCCAGACAGTGTTTCTCTGTGTGGCACTGGCTGTCCTGGAATTCACTCTGTAGACCAGGCTGGCCTCGAACTCACAGATCCACCTGCTTCTGCCTCCCAAAAGATCAGATTAAAGATGTGCACCAACACCATCTGGCTGTTGATGTATATATTTTTTTAAAAGTTCAGTCCTTATTCTTTTGATCTAATAAGTACGTCTCTAGAATCTGTCTGAAGGAAACAGGTAAAAGTGTATACAAACACAGTGGTAGTTTATCTACAAATTAGATATAAAAGGACTGTCCAAAGTCAGGTGTGATGGTGCATGCCTTTAATCCCAGGACTCAGGGAGGCAGAGGCAATCCTGGTCTACAGAGTGAGTCCAGGACAGCCAAGGCTACACAGAGAAAGCTTGTCTAGAAAAACCAAAACTCAATAACTCAAAACTCAGATAACTAAAAGGAGAGAGAGAGAGAGAGAGAGAGAGAGAGAGAGAGGGAGAGAGAGAGAACTGTTCAGAATAGCATGTTATGTAAGTAAATTATGAAAAATCTGTTCGATGAATTACTCTGTGGCCATCACAGTTATCTCTAAAATCTCTGAGAATTTATTTAAGGATAGAGAAAATGATCATCAAGTGTTAAGGGGAGAAAGTAAGTATATTGCACATAAAACTTAAAAAGTACTTCTGGAGGTGAAAATAAAGAAGTTACAGACATGTAGAAAGAAAGCTTGTGCTTGGGAATCAGAGTATTTACTATCGCTAAGATGCCACAACTACTCAAAGTAAACCCCAGAGTCAGTGCAGCTGTATCAAACCTCCAACAGCCCTCTATCCTGAAATGTAAACATGTACCTGGAGGCTTGCCTGCCTGACACCGTGCAAGGATCCAAAAAGCCAAAATAAACTTGCAAAGGAACAAATCTGGAAAGCTCCTATATCTTAATGTTAAAATTCATTACAAAGCTATGATAATAAAAAAAACAGTGTGGTGCCAGTATAAACCCAGACATGTAGATCAATGAGACAGAGATGGGAATCCTGGGGGTGAGGGGTGGGGGTGAGGGTGAGGGATGGGGGTGAGGGTGAGGGATGGGGGTGAGGGTGAGGGATGGGGGTGAGGGGTGGGGGTGAGGGGTCGGGGTGAGGGGTAGGGGTGAGGAAGGGCCTTGCATGTGTTTTTGAAATGGCGTTAACAAGAATTACTCAATTAACAAAGTTACTCATCTGAGAAAGCACATTAAACTAAATTGAAGAAGCCCAACAAGAAAGAACAGATATGCTATGATTTCATTTATTTGACAGGAAATAGAATAAATTGGTGCTTGCCAGGTGCTGGGGTGTGGGGAACAGGGAGCTGCTGTTAAATGAGGGGAGAAGTGCAGTCTGGGACAATGGCTGTTTCTAGAGGTACACAGTGGTGGTGTTGAACATTGTGGATTAGTTAAGCGACACTTCAAAGCATATGAAGCAAAGTGTCAGCCATGCTCGCACAGCACTTACTTCCACAGGAAATAGAATTAAGGGTAACATGTTGCCGGGCAGTGGTGGCACACGCCTTTAATCCCAGCACTTGGGAGGCAGAGGCAGGCGGATCACCGTGAGATCGAGGCCAGCTTGGCCTATAAAGCGAGTTCAAGACGGCAAGGGATACACAGAGAAACCTTGTCTCAAAAGCAAACAAATAAACAAACTCACACACCCAAAAAGAGTAATGTGTTGTTTTTAAAGTTTTTCTTTTTGTATCAATATTTTAGGTGATGGGAATAGTTTGCTTCAAAATCAAAACAGAGTTAGCAGGTGCTTCATTAGAAAACTGCTTGAAACTGTTCCTGGAGCCTGGAAAAGTGGGCAAGAGGGCTTGTTGCATAGCTATGAGAATCTGAGTTCACAGCCCAGCACCTATATAATAAACTGGGTGTGGTCTCATGGGTACCTGTAAACCCAGTGCTGTGGGGAGAAGGAGACAGGAGGATTGCTGGGGTTGGCTGGCAGCCTTGCTGAAAAAAAACAAGTTCTCCAGGTTCAGAGAGGTGCCCTGTGTCAAAGGCAGAAGTGACAGAGAAGCACATCAGATGCCCTCCTCTGACCTCACACACACAGGCACATATACCACACTCACACACACAATCAACTATATTAAAATTTTGTTGCATCTCATACTCATGTTTATCACGGAACTGTTATATAAATGTTGGGGGCAGCTACAATGAGACTTTCTTCAGACCGCCAGTATTACACAGAGACCTCTAATTATTAAAGCTCAGCCTTAGGTTAGGCTTGTTGCCAACTAGCTCTTAAATTATCTCGTTTATACTAGTCTGTGTTCTGCCACGTGGCTCGTTACCTCTCAGCCTCTCAGTCTCTAGACCTGTTTCTTCCCCTGTGTATGGCTGGTGACACTTCATGCCTGATTCTTTCCCGTTGTTTCTATCTCTGCCAGGTGGCCAGACTCTCTCCCCTGCCTCAGCTATTGGCTGCTCAGCTCTTTATTAAACCAATCAGAAGGTGAGGGAAGTATATGCTTACAAAACCCTGAGACAGGTGGTGCTTAACAACACCAAAGACTAGTTTGTACTCCGCTCTCTGCTGGTACAGAAAGCAGCGTTTAATGATAGAAAGACAGTCTTTACATGGTGCACAGAAAGGTCACCCCAACACTGTTACTATAGCCTAGTTATGGAATCAGCCTAGTGTCCGTTAATGAGTGAATGGCTAAAGAAAGTGTGGTATGAAGTTTTTATTCAGCCATAAAGAAGAATAAAATCCTGTCATCTGCAAGGAAATGGAGAGAACAGGAGACCATCATAGTATGCAAAATCAGACAGACTCAGAAAGACAAACACTGAGTGTTTTTTTCTTATGTGCGTAAACTAGATTTTTTTTAAAAAGATGTAAAAACATAAGGGGGACTATTTGGATGGAGGAAGAGGACCGGTTGGTGTGGAAGCACAGGGACAAGAGGGCAAAAAGAGTGTGTATGAGTGTGACCTAAATATATCACACTCATGAGTGAAAATGTCATAACGAAACCAATTATTTCACACAGTGTACAGTAGCAGAAAACAAAAATGCTGTTGCATTTTGGCAAAAATGCATAAAATGTTTAGATGGCAGTTATAGTATAAATATAATTTTGAATTTTTAAACCTTGGTTCAAACTGTATCAAACACCTTCCAGATTATGATTTATCTCCTAAGTATTCTCTGAAAAACACTCAAATAGTCAGGCATGGTGGCGCACGCCTTTAATCCCAGCACTTGAGAGGCAGAGGCAGGAGGATTGCTGTGAGTTCAAGGCCAGATTAGTCTACAAAGTTAGACCAGGACAGCCAAGGCTAACACAGAGAAATCAAAAAACAAACAACAACAACAAAAAAGAAAAAAAAAGAAAAAAAAAAAGAAAAAAGAAGAAAGAAAGAAAAACACTCAAGTGTTCTTTATAAAGGTGCCGTAGTTTACACTTCTATGCTGTAGAAGACTGGCCATCTCTATCATTTATTCCTATGACTATTCCTCCAAATAAATAGTTTGTATGTAACTATTTCTATTTTTAGAACCTTTTTCTTAGGACAGAATCCAAAGAGCAGATTTGCTGGGTCTAAAGTTAGTTCGTATTTTTTTCTCCTGCTGTGTTTTTGTTATTTTGCTCTTGAAAAACCATCTTATTAGATCACCCTGGCTTTCCTTCAGTTTCAGCCTCCCCAGGGCTGGGACTCCAGGCTCATAAGGTACCTGTGCCTGGCTTCTCTGCTGCACTTACAAAATTCCTTTTAAAAATATCTGTTTATTTGATGTGTATGTGTGCGTCTGAACATATGCATGTACAGCATGTGTGTTCAATGACAGTAGAGGTCAGAAGAAAGCATTGGATCTCCTGGACTTGGACTTACAGAGAGTTGGGAACCACCTGTATCTGAACTGTTTGGAACTGAACCCAAATCCTCTGGAAGAACAGTCAGTGTTCTTAAATGCTGAGCCATGTCTCCAGCCCCTCCTGACATTCTTTTGTTTGTTTGTTTGTTTGTTTGTTTATGGTATATGAATGCTTTTCTGCAGAAGAGCGCATCAGATCACATTATAGATGGTTGTGTGCCACTATGTGGTTGCTGGGAATTGAACTCAGGGCCTCTGGAAGAGCAGGTGGTGCTCTTAACCACTGAGCCATCTCTCCAGCCCCCTGACGTTCTTTATTAGCACAACTAAGGAAGTGTGAAAGTGCCAACTGTAGACTCCATCTCAATTGTCCTCCCCTAGCGGACTGCGAAGGATTATAAGAGAAGTAAAAAGTGTTAGAAATTAAATTTCTTCTGTGTGTTTAATAGTATATAAAACAATAGCATTAATGTTTTAATTTTTTTTCGGTTAATGTCTTTCACATTTTGTATTTCCTCCCTGAATCTTTATTTTTTTTCACTCTCTTCTGGTTTACTTATTTATGTTTTTCAAGACAGCGTTTTCTGTGTAGCCTTGGCTGTCTTGGAACTCTCTCTGTAGACCAGGCCGGCCTCGAACTCACAGAGATCCACCTGCCTCTGCCTCCCAAGTGCTGGGATTAAAGGAGGCGTGTGCCACCACCACCCAGCCTGATTTCTTTACTCTACTCTCAAGCCTCTGATAATATTTTAAGGTCTCTTTTTAAATTTGGGAGTGTGTGCTCTAGGCACACTAGTAACTGCAGATGAAGAGCACTCGTGCCGTTTTCCTCCACTCATTCTTTCTTGACTATTAGCTCAATTGCATTTCACAACTACCTTCAGGATGATACAGATGCTGGTTAAGACAGGGCACAATACCTGAGGCCATGCTGTTATTGTCAGCCTGATGGGCCAACTATCCCTAACTCTGGTGCTGTCTCAGGACCTCTAGTCATGGGAGTAATAGGCTTCCAGCTTGCTTGTCTAACACGGACTTGTTATCCTTGAAACTAAAGCAGTCCAACCAACTCTGATCTCATTCTGGCTATGGGATTAGGGTGCTTTGAGCTGCTGTGCAGGGCGAGGTGGAGGACCAGCAGCTCAGCAGGCAGGTGAGAGGAAATGATGTGAGGAAGGACAAGGAGCTGTGGAATCAATGGCTGTGTGTGGAGGTGAGAGCA